>NW_026862929.1:0-116925 GCF_026571515.1 Ruditapes philippinarum | reverse complement strand
TATGTTTTTGTCAACCATTAAAAAAACTTTCTTGCCTCTAAATATTTGTATCATTTATTTTTGAAAGATTGTTTGCATAGTGTCAAAAGTTACAAAATGTAAAATGTCTGAAGTTAAAAGAGAACTGTTCATCTTTTACAATAATCTATTTTATTTAAAACTTTGTTTTAGCAACTTTTTATATTATGACAATTGATTTTTACCTGACATCTATACATCCCATTACCATGAAAACAGTTTATAAAACTGATAGCTATATAAAACTGTAAGGAAATAATGGTTTTTAGTAATTTTCAAGCTGTTATTTAAGAAATTAAAGTAATGTAGTAAATTTCAAGCTGTTATTGTAAGGAAATACAGTAATTTTCAAGATGTTATTTCAATGAACTCAAGTAATTTAGTAAATTGCAAGATGCACTTGTTAGGAAATATAGTAATTTTCAATATGTTATTGTAAGAAAATAAAGTAATTTTCAATATGTTATTGTAAGAAAATAAAGTAATTTTCAATATGTTATTGTAAGAAAATAAAGTAATTTTCAATATGTTATTGTAAGAATATATACGAATTTAGTAATTTTCAAGTTGTAATGGTAATGAAATGTAGATCTAGTAATTTAGTAATTTTCAAGGACACAATAGTTTATATTGTAAAGTTTATGTTCTGAATTATATACTCAGTATGAAGAGTCGTTTTTATATGTTTTTTTTTACTGAACTTAGTGTGTTTGAGAGATGATATATAGTTATTTGTAGATTTCTTTGTATTTGTTTAAATAAATGCACAAGAAATATGATGTATTTGTGAGGTATCACATATTCATAACTGTATAAGTGTATAATTATATGTTAATTAACCAGCAAGTGCTTTACATAGCCAAGCTATCTATATATAATAAACACTAACAATATCATGTTGAATCCTTTCATACTTACTAACCCAACTACAAGTTACTGTAGGAAAGTTACTGAATCAGTGCTAACATATAGATTTTCTAGAGTTGTTTCCCTTTACCTGTAAAGTTTAAAATTTACCATAATTCTGATGAAAATTCCCTCCTTTAAGCAGTTTATTTTTGCATTCCTATTGTGTTCATGAACAAACAATTTCAATGCAAATGTTGGTTATAATGTTTAAAACATCTAGCTTAAAATATTTTTATGGTGAACATTCAAAGTACAACATGATATAAGATCTAGTAAGATCAAATGAGAATTGTTAAATCTTCATAGATACGTAGAAAGCTAGTGATATATTGAAAAAGCTAGAAAGAAATGTTAAAGATCTAGTGAGAAACATAATTATAGAACTTACGAGACACATCAATATCTAGTGAGATATGTAAAAGATCTAGTGATATTTATTAAGCGCTAGTGAGATATGAAACAGTTTTAGTGAGATAGATAAAGAGGTAATGAGATAAATATTGATCTAGTGAGATTCATAAAATATCTAGAGCTGGTGAAATAAATATGGCAAGACAAACTGTAAAATAATACTAGCTCAAGTTGTATTCTTGTTTTACTCTATGTGCCTTTTTGTTGTCGTGAAATATTAATCACGTCCATTCAATTATGAAATTGTGTTATTTTGCCACTGTATTGTTTTTTTTTATCAAGATCAAATTAAAATAAGAGTTGAGTGACAAAATCAAAGAGCAATAACACTTCTATATATTTTCCATTAATTCTTTACATAATAATATCACACTTTCTTATATTCTACCTTGTAGCTATCCAGCTTACGGAACTGCCTGAAATAATGCACGGAAGGGCACCTGAGGTCTTCCTACACCAGTAAAGCTGGAACGTCGCGATATGACCTATACTGTGTTGATGTGACGTAAAATCCAAAACAAACAAAATATTGTACCTTGTATAATAATGTAGCTATAATACACAATTAATCCATACATGCACTAGTATATTTTTGTTTGTATTTTATCCCAACTTATATACATACATGTTATTATAGCATGTTACCATATGTAAAATTGTGAAATATATGCAATATTTACTGATTGTTGAAAATAAAAAAACGAACTTGTGTATCATGATATCTTTCAACTTAGTATGAATATAAAACTTTTTTTTCATACTACAAGATCTAAATGATGTTAATTAAATCATTTTGTTCTAAATTAAAATATCTTCAGATTTAGTAATGTTTAATTAATGTTTGATTTGTTTAGAACCAAAAAACAGACACACTGATTTTGGCTTTCTAAAGATGAGTTGACAGAAATGCATAAAATGTGACATTAAAAGGAATGTAAATTTATTCTTCCAAAACTTAGTTGAAGCAATAACCTTGTAAAATGATAAAACTTCTAACACATTCAAACTGAAATGTTAAAAATAGATGTTGAAATTATATTCCAGTCTGAGTTATGTTAGAAAGATGTGTATATTTTCCGTATTGTATACTATATAGTATATTAAATGTCAGTTATACAAATATCTGTTTTGTTTTTTATTCAACCATATCAAGGTTGACTGTACAATATTGAAGTTTTCTTATAGTGACGTCAACGTCAAAAGTTCCCGAGAAATTCACAAAACCAAAAATAACATCCACAAAAACAACAGTAAACAAAGAAACAAACAAACAAATAAATAAACTAATTTCTGCGAGGCGATGTATCTAACAAACATAATTTATATGCAAAGTTCTATGTCACCATCACCCTTATTGTAAGAAGTACTCCTCCCCGTGTAACAAAGAACTACATAATTATCAAATATCGTATATTTTTGCAGTATATTCCAATACAATTCAATTCAATATTTTATTTGGCATTAAACTGCATATAGTCATTATACAATTTAGGTTAAAGTGTAAGACCTTTTTACAATAATTCATTTATAATACAGTACATGTACCAAATGGATTATTTAGTGCATTTCTATTACCATTGCGTGTGAAAATCTTATAATTTCGTTGTGGCAGTTTATGTCCCAATAGATATAAAATGGACATAAATGTCTGATGTGTCTTCTTTAATAATTTTATAATTTGATGTGCGGTCCTAAACATCAAAATCTATTATTTTGTTGCGTGAGGTCAATAATTTGACATCACGAGATAGACAGTCAGTTAACTATTTGTATAGACCTTCCACAAAGTTCACAATTGTTAACCTCGACAGACCAAGCTTTTCAGACGGGTTTTTTGACAAATTTCCTCCACTCCCTGTCATTTACTTAACAAGTTTCAAGACAGAAAAAATATGTTCTGTGGTATAACAATATTCTATGTTCAAATTAGGAACCTATTGTAAGAGGTAACGTGCCAAAATCCAGGACAAGCATCATAATTATAAAAGAAGAAAATTCTAAAAAAAAAATGAAATATGAAAATCTGTAATCAGAGAAATCTGTATTTGTTAGAGAATGTATGAGGATGGGTCAATATGTTATACAATAATTTTGAAGTATATTTTCTAATTTAGCTGATGATTGATTCTAGTATTTTGTATAAACTATGCTCTGCTTTAAAGCATCTGCTTTCAAATGATAAGAAAACCATGCGTATAGTCAACTGTCAACTGATTTGGTACACTTTGCACGTTGTGTTGTCGATAGCGACAACACAACCTATATCTTTATCGCCTTTTCGTATTGTCGTCATGTCATTAGCGAAAAACGCCATCGACGCGTTAACGCACTGTTGTCTTGTCGTCCTGTCTCCAGCAAAGCACGCCAAAAGGCACATTGTCGTGCGGCGCATTGTCGCGATGCCGCCCTGTCGCCAATCCTTTGATTTGAGCCGAGCGACAATGTGACATCGTGACAATACGCCGCACGACAATGCGCCGTTTGGCGTGCATCGTTAGCGACAGGACAACAGGACGAAAGTCCGGCAACGCGCCGTTTGGCGCCTTGTCGTGCACTCGCTAGCGACAACACGACGCACAAAAGCATTCCGAATCTGTCACCATAGTCAACCGAATAAGAATAAATTCACATTTAAAAATTCCTTACACGAGTACCTCCATGTAAAATATGGCTGGTAAACGCTCAGAAAAAAAGTGCTGGAATAAGAGTTTACATAAAAACTCGTGCAAAACTAGTAAAGTCTACTATAAATGTTTATAATAAAATTTGTAATATTTATGGCAACAATGAAGTATCAAAACTGTTTTTAGGTGGCTGAATTAATTAAAAAAAAGGCACGAGTCAATGAAAGATGACGTTAAGTCTGGTAGAAAACGTTCCCTAGTTACTGACAAAAGCAATTATCATTGACAAAGATGTCAGATGTCAAAAGATCAAGTTATAATATTCTGAAGAATCACTTGAAAGTTAAGAGAATAACTGCCAGAAGGATACCCCATTTGCTAACATCTGACCGAGGAGCGAGTTAAATACTAAATTGTTTCCTAGAGAATAACTAAAAATGTTTCCTAAATATGTCTGTTATTAGGATTTAGACTGGTGATGAAATCTAGCTTCACTATTTTATGCTAGTTTATAAGATTGAGGACTCCAAATTGTTCGTCGACCATGCAATTTACAGCGATTTTAACAAATGTAAAGAACATAATAATGGACGTACTTCTTTTTTTAATACCCGTGGAACAGTTGTCCATCTTCCTGTTTCTAGATGCCGTACTGTCAAAGATTTTAAAATAAAAACAAAACTAAACACATCTTTTCGGTTCTTCCTTCGACTGGTATGAAAGGCCTGTATTTTCCGCATAGTAACGCTCCAGCACACAATGTAATTGATTTTTTATTCGAGGAAAAACGAAAGATCGCCATATTCTGCAGACTTTTCCCAAACGGCATTCCCTCGCTTCATCCATTTATATTGGAATAAATCACTCTTTGTATTGTTGAGCATCCATTCAATATTAAATTAGATAGAAATAACACAATATATAATAAATGAAAACGCCGTATTTTAAAATTGATTTACTTTTATTAATAATTTACAAATAACAACAAATAAATTTTTCTCATATCTATTCATAATATTCGTATAAATCAGTCAGCATCATACCTGAAATAAAATACAACACATAAATTGTTAAAACTTTACAAGTGTATTCATGATTATTATTTTTATTTATATAGAATGAGGACAGAACTAATTTGATTACTTATACTATTTTATCAATGCCGACTTGCAAACACTTGCCCCTCGCCACTTACGGTGCCCGTCCATGCCTGAAGTATGGAACAGAATTAATGCATTTATTCTATCTTGCTTGATGACATTGAAACTTGCATTATGCTTAATCCCATCTTGCTTGATGACATTGGAACTTGCATTATGCTTGATTCCATCTTGCTTGATGACATTGGAACTTGCACTATGCTAAATTCTATCTTGCTACATGACATTAGAACTTGCATTATGCTTAATTCCATCTTGCTTTATGATATTTAAATTTTGCATTATGCTGGTTTGCATTTTTCGTTATTTCATTCAAACATTTCGTAGTCACCAATTCTTTCATTGAGTGATAACTAATAAACTGGAACAAGCCATTTGGAATACTAAAATGTTAACGTGATATACCTTTATGCATAAGCTACCTTTCTTCATGCTCTATACAAACCATTTACGGTTTAGTTTTTTTGTATTACTTTTATGTATAAGTCATTTAAAATTAACTATTTAATGTTCCCTGATGTATTTTTTATAATACATTGTATATGACTTATAGCTCGCATGGCGTGATTACTATTAGCTTTCGCTTATATCCATTATGCAGTGTTTATGCTTAATAAAGCTCGGTGTCTGAGGCTTTGTGGATAATGTTTGATCATCTTACATTATGATAAACAATTAAAACTATGTACTGTTAAGGGGCGAGAACTCTGTTATCGATGTCAACGGAATTTTTTCCACGATTCGCCTATCATCGGAATTTTCCGCATAGATACTGCGTACATGTATATATAATACGTAAGCGTTTAATACATACATTGCAGTTGAAAGAATATAAATACAAGTAGTAAAGGATTATGCAATATAATTTTATATATGTATACAGTCTAATAGAAAAAAATATGCTCGTAAAAAGTGATGCAATGGGGCAGTTACACGTACAGTCAGTGGCGGTTTCAGGCCCTGGCTTAAGGGCTGCACCTACCCCCAAATATACGTGGAATATATACGTGTCAGTTTCATGCAATAGTCTTCTTAGTGTACTCCCTTACCAAAACATATTATGCTGTCATCCAGTTGTCTAGCACCTGCCTAGGTACTGCGAAGGTCTTATCTAATGACTTGGACATTAAAAAGCAAAAATTATTGGCCTTTTAACTTAATAAATGTCTCAGAGTCACTAGTGGTGGCGAATAGGTATGTAACGCATTAAAATATACATGTATAATAAGGAAAGAAGGAAGTTGTTTATTTTTGTAACATGTGCATAGTCAATTACAAATGAGCCGCTTCACGACAAAACCAACAAAATGGGTTTGCGACCAGCATGGATCCAGACCAGCTGCGCGTCCGCGCAGTCTGATCAGGATCCAGGCTGTTCGCTACCAGTTTCTCTACTTGTAAAAGAGTTTGGAAAGCGAACAGCATGGATCCTGATCAGACTGTGCGGACGCGCAGGCTGGTCTGGATCCATGTTGGTCGCAACCCATTATGTTGGTTTTGTCGTGACGCGGCTCAAATGTTGGGCATATGTGTGTCTGATTATAGATCAGACATCCCGCACACACCACCACATTCACATACATTTGTGCTTAATGATATACTATGCACATCTTTCAGTAACATATTTTATCACAGAAATTTATTGAAATCTATAAAATTCTTACTAAATATGTTTTATTTAAATAATCAAAAGGCTGCATGCTCTGTGGTATTTTCTGATCTTTCCTGTATAAGTTTATTTTTTACTACTATTATTCATCTTACGCAGGGACTGCGTTTAACATGCAGTTTGTGATTGATACATATGGAATTTTGCATGCTTAGAGTTGCATCAAAAATCATTTTTCATTTTTTATTACAGCCTCTCTTTATCCTTGCATATCGTGGCAACTTCCTTAAAAAAGCCACTTCAAAAAAAATGTTGCCTCGACAAGGATTTTAACCTCAGGCCTCTCACACCCTAAACGAGCGCGCTACCTCTGCACCACAGTGAAGTAATATATATGTAGCGTGAATAAAAACAAATATATTGTAATTCTAAAATTGAGAATTTTCATTTCGTATTTGTAATCCTTATTTATTTCGAGGTATTTTGTTCACGATAAACCTGTTGTTAAACACTGATGAAAATAATTTAGCGAAAATCTTCTCGCAAAAACAGTCCGACATGTATATATTCCATTACTCGACAGTCAGATTTATTTGTGTGCTACGCTCTGGAGTATTCGGTAATCGACATAGCTAAAAATAGCATTTTCATTTATTAAGCTTTACGGAAATAGTGGAACATTTTTCATTGGGTAAAAAAGATATTCATCCGCGAAATTTGTGATTGTAACCTCATATTTCTATTGACAAATGTAAACTTTTAATGCACTGTAATTCGTTCAATGCCTACATTAAAAATTATTATTTCTTTAAATTGCTGGTTTTTAAGCAGTTTTGAGTGAGAACTACTTTGCGTTGTTAGGTCTGTGAGAAAATTTTGTGTTACACCATGGATGTTAGCTATGTATTTACTGATCTTGCGATCAGAAAATACAAAAACACATACACAT
The DNA here is from genome assembly GCF_026571515.1 of Ruditapes philippinarum. NCBI lineage: Eukaryota > Metazoa > Mollusca > Bivalvia > Venerida > Veneridae > Ruditapes > Ruditapes philippinarum. The sequence goes on along the minus strand of NW_026862929.1, from coordinate 109,245 downwards.
AATATAAAGGTATCTGCTTTCCTTATTACGGGTCAAGTAAAGTTGTGTCTGTCTTTAAAAGAAACTTCCATATATTTTTTTTTTAATAACACTATACGTTTACGAATGTATATTCATACTGCCCACTTACAGTGTAAATTAGGATTGAAAGCACAATATTTGTATGAAGCCAAATTATATTTATTTTATTCTACTAAAAAAATCAAGTTTGTACTGTACTAACTACTAAGTCGTGGCCACGAGTTACTAGATCGTTTAAGTCGTGGGAACGAGAAAACTGTGTCGTGCAGACGAAATAATTAAATCAGATTACACCATGATTTTCTAAACTAAGAAAATTTCTGTTTAAAGATTTACGTGCAACATTAATTTTTTGAAAATACTGAAGTGTTCACTTTGAACTTGATACATGTCTTAAGGATCATCAGGCCCATAAACCATACATTAATTTTGACTTAGTTATAGCCCTTTGTTGGAATAATTCTATGATAGAATTGGTCATTTTGTACGTACAACGGCCTGTTAACATTTGAGAGGGACTTAGTCCTGGTAATTTTATTGGGTAGGGGCATTGCCCATGGACAGTAGATATCCTATGAGGATGTTTGAGGTCACGGGTCAGACAAACATGACACTTCATGTAAAATCATTGTCTGATCGATGAATGATTTAGAAAGAATAAGCTGTAGTTTATATAACCTAAAAAGATCAGTAGATGACATCTAATAATTTTTAGGCAATTTGGTCAGAAATCAGGGTCACAATGACGCTAAATCTTTGACCAATCAATAACTTGTATGAATGTACGTACTTTTACGGACAGGAGAAGTAGGGGCATCCTTGTTAGGAAAATTCATATAAATAGTGTAATTTGATTGGTTATTAAATATCTCGTTCGCACGACTTAACTTTCTCGTAGCCACCGCTTAACTTTCTCGTGGCCACGACATAGTAACTTGTTCCAACGACTTATTCCTCTCGTGGCCACGACTTAGTCACCTCTTCCCACGACTTAATTATCTTGTGGCCACGACTAAGTAACTCGTGGCCACAATATAGTATCTCGTTCCCACGACTTAACTATCTCGTGGTCACGACTTAGTAACCCGTGGCCACGACATAGTATCTCGTGCGCATGAGATAAATAAAAACACACACATGTCACCTTTGTGCCACCGTAAGTTTGAGCATAGTATATCTTAAAATTCAATTTCACTATTGCTCAAACGACTATCACACACGCACAAAAAGAAATGTAAACAATTATATAAGAGGTGAGTTGCCACTTGTAGGATGAGTTTTTAGAGAAATCTATAACATTTTTTTCACATGCTGGCGGAATCTTCAAAAACACGCACTTTTCGTCTGTCGCATCGTGTTCTCTTGTTTTCCAGTAAATTTTCCCTTTACATGTCAGTCTCTAACTAACACTGTTCTGTATACGCCACTGTATAAAGGGGACGTAACTTTGTTTTACTCCACGTGCCAAAATACGGGATCATCCGGAAAATAACGGAATGCACCGATAAAGCTACACCTGCTGTCATAATACGAACACAAATTATTGCAACTCGCATTAGGTAGCACACCACAGTAATGTAAGCCACAGCTTCGAATGGCCAGGGAGGATTTCTTGGATATAGTGAATATTCTGGATTTAAATGACTGGTTGTCTTTAAAATGCATTTTCAGCATAAAATTTGTTTTTGTGACAGCTAATATGATTCGAAAACATGGCCAGAAATCACATGCTGTCATGAATGTCAAGGCCGCCATTTTTTGTAAACATTGCTTTTATACAGCATGCACGGTAAAAAGAAGTCATTTTACAGGGGGGGTACAAACTTTTAGCAGTAGCAAAAAATCTACAAGGTTGAGGACTAGTTTCTTTGTGATATTTTGCATGTATAGGGAGTTGCTAAAGCAGAGACGGTGCTCCTTTAGCCTGTATATTTGCAGATATTTTTTGCCAGAGGGTCGAAATGTGTTGTTTTGGGTCTCGGGCCACTGTAGATTTTGGGCTTCAACGGAATGAATTGCAAATTTTTTGACTGCCTGCCTATTGCAGATGGGATAATTTCTTTGTAGATTTGCAAACTTATGTCATATATGTTCTCAACAAAATGTGTTTTCTTTTTCCAGGTTGTGTAGTTTGGTATCAGAATTATTAGACGTATTGCTTGTAGGACATTGACGGCAGGAACTTGAAATTAACTGTGGAGTGCTACCTTATGCTTACTGCCAACTGCTTAGTGTGTACTGTCACATGCGACTATAATATCGCTATCGTTGTCATCTTCGTTGTCGATGCGCAGTGATCCTATATTGCATTATATTTGTAATCAGTGAATATATTGAAGCATATGAATGCTAAGACACATCAAATTCGCCAATTATTGATCAAAATTAATAATTTATTGTGACATAATGTCGACAATATAAGGCAAATTAAAGGTACTGACAGAAACTAACCATGCGACATTTAGTTATATCAAGAACAAGCAAAGAATGTTATCTTAAACACCAAACATAATACGTTGATCTTTATAAAAGATGCAATTAAACATATAGCATATTAAAATATGTGAGTTTGATGGTTTAGTAGGGAACACATAAGGTTGCAATTACATGAAAGTGCATTCAGTAATAATAAGGCATGATTGAATTCAGCAAAACGCAGGTTTTCATTGTCATAAAAAAGTATAGAAGCAAGTATAATGTAAGTCCCAATATCATAAAGCAAGATGGAATAAATGCACTAATTCTTTTCCATACTGAAGTAATGCGCGGAATGGCCTGAGGTCGTCCTCCATCAGTACCCGTAAAATCAGTGAAATTTTAATATGTATCTGTAAAAGTAAGTATGAAAACGTTTTCAAATTTCTGAACTATATATCTATATAAATAATATACTTCTTCAATTAGTAACTATGAAAAATTGTATGCCATTGTTGTCATGTGTATTATACTACAAATGGGAGGAAAAGGCTTTGTTTTATTGATATTTTCCAGGCTTCTTACTGACCTTGATGACTCCAATACATGCTGCACTTGTTACCAAAGTGTTACATGGTGAGAGAAATATGCAACCTGATCAAGCCTTGAACCAAGACTTGAACCCGGCACCATTTGAAAGCTTTGCTGCGATTGAGTTACTAACTGGTCGCTTACTTATTCTGTTAATAAGTGAACAGTTGTGTACCATAATATATTAAACAATACATTAGTTTCTGTAATAAGTCATATACCGTATTTTATTAAACTGACAAAATCGTAAATATTTCAACATATCGTCTATATTTTTAATTACAGTAACATCATTCTAAAATAAAAAGAAAGACGTATAATAAATCTTATAAATACAAATATGGTTGACGAATACTTATGAATTTTTATACAAAAGTTTCTCAATGTTTATGAATCAGAAATTGTTAGCCGTATAGCTTTCTTTCATTATTTATACTGTCGCGTTTGTTTGATTTTTCTTATCATTAGATAACAACAATAATTCACGTTGATGTATGACTTATTTCATATACAGAGGCGACAGCGGTTGTTTAACATGACCGGTGTAAAGCACCGATAACTGGGCCTTCGGTTTTTAATGACATATCCGAAAGACAAATCGTCTCAAATGCCAGAGCGTTGGACTGTGAATTCGATTCCTGGACAGTGCAGGTTACTTTCATTGTGATAAGACAGCTTTAATCTATGTTATTCGCCTTGTAGCACTGCTGGAGCTGCAAGAAGCATCTTGCGGTTCCTTGCGATAGTGAAGGCATCTTCGAGTGGTAAACTGCTTCACAGCTTGCTCAAAAACGGTGTGGTGACTGAACTGTACTCTGGTGAATACAATGTGGCTAGCTGCCGTGATCCTGAGTGTAATCTACAAAGTTACACTAACACCACAGACAATTTGTCTCTTAAGTGATCGAACCTGCGACCACAGGATGACAAATGTGCCAGGATGTATTTCATTAATTGATTAATCGTGACTATACTACCTTTAAAATTTAAAACGGGAGGACATGAGGCGTATTTTTCACCAATGGAATAAGTAAATACAATTAATACCTTAGAGTAAATATCCAACATTCAGGCATCCAATGAAAATCAGCCGTCTTTTTCTTTAGAATTTCTTATCCAATGACAAATTAATCCTTTTAAACATAATCATAATGCGTTTCACTGTGATAATCATTTTGATCTAGAAGTGAATTAACGTGAAAGATGTATCTGCCAGTCTTGATTAGTTTACGTAAGACATTTTTTATTTGATTTTATATATGAAATATATGATAATTCATGTACATGTATAATCGTTTTTTACATGCATTGAAAATACTGTATAGTTTACTTTTCTAGAAAGTAGTTTATCTTTAAAAAAATATATTATTGTACTATAAACTCTGTTTATTATAAAAATGAAGTTTTTATAGACTCAGTTATATTAAGTATAAGTCAAGTACGTTATACCGAAACTCGAGTTAGTGAGCTGTAAAAAATGCTTGTGTCGAAAGTGAAAGGTTTCACCACGGTAAAACAAATATTTGGTTATCAAGTGAACGTGCTAAAGCAATGAAATATCATTTACCTGAAAAGTCATTACAGTTATAAGAATTTATATATTATCATACCAGAAGAAATGCTGTGCAATTTTGAAAAAACATAATATAAGGATACGTTGAAAAGTGCTGGTTATAATCATGGAAATCCACGTAGGTCTACATTTACATTATTTTTTAAAGGATTTCTATAGGAAACCTTATTTAGCAATTATCATTCATCAAGTATAAAGATATAAAGATAACTTGTTCATGTTTACAAAAAATAGATATTGGTGGTTATAAAATACGTAGTTAAGCCTGATACAGAATATTTTGTGTTGTATGCAACTCAAGTGAAGTTGGAGATGAGCTTCAGTAGTCTTTATAACTGCTTGTAACGATATTGATTTTGTATGACAAATTTAACGATAAGAAAGTGAATTTTAAAAAAGGAAATATCTGAAATAAGATCATTATTTGGTTAATAAAAAATGAGTATGAAATAATCCAAAAAAGTGTTACAAAATTGTGTTTAAAAGTTGTAAACTAAGAATTAATGCGAATATTTTTAAAATATTCATTATACGTATTTTTATGTATTTGAAATTATTTTCAAGAGTTACTTATACGGTGTGAGTATTCTTAAATGCCAACTTCTGTATAATTTTAGTGTAATTTTAGTGAATTTAAGGGCTTTTCTCTACAATATAACAAATTTAAAGATGTTATCTGGTCTTAATTCAGTATTAATTTTATTACATATAATCTTTTCTGTAATTTCTATTATTGAAAAGTGAAATATTGTAATTTAAATACATGTAATTTAAAAATGAAATATTGTAAATTTTATGATTCATCATATTTTCAATAAATAACAAATACCTTGGAGACTTGGGGCTTTTGCAACAATCATTGCTTAGAGAAGCATCGCAGAAATAACTTATTTTGCTAAATTGCTACACAAAATATCGCGACAGTTAATCAAAATATGTATCAAGTTTTTGGTAGTTTAAGTCTTATCAATATGATTGGAATATTGGAGTTTACATTAATCTTTGAAATAATGACGATAGCTCAACCAAATGTTAATTTTCTCATCGGTAGGGTTAGGCTTAACCCTAACCCTAGACAGAACATCGGTAGAACATCAGCAGAACATCGTTAGAACATCGGAAGAACATCGGCAGAACATCGGTAATACAACGGTAGAACACCGGCAGAACATCGGAAGAACATCGGCAGAACACCGGCAGAACATCGGAAGAACATCGGCAGAACACCGGTAGAACACCGTTTCAACACCGGCAGAACAACGGGAGAACATCGGTAGAACATCGGTGAAACACCGGCAAAAAAACGGGAGAATATCGGGAGAACATCGGGAGAACATCGGGAAAACATCGGGAGAGCATCGGGAGAACAACGGTAGAACATCGGGAGAACATCGGTAGAACGTTGGTAGCACTTCGGTTATAGAACGTCGATAGAAAATCGGGAGTATACAGGCTGAACCTCGGCAGAACATCGGCAGAAAACCGGCAGAACACCGGCAGAACATCGGCAGAACACCGGCAGAACATCGGCAGAACGTTTGTAGAACATCAGTAGAACATTGTCCTCATATATGATTATTCGAGCTTGCACAACGCTGTTACATCCTCCACATTTCAGATATAATTACGTTAATTTATTATTATTTTTTAAAACGATAGTCTATATCACCGGTTATTTTATTGCGCTTTCGAAAACATTTTACAGGTTGATATACATGTATGTCGGGTGCACTGAATGATGTTGACAACATATACATGAACTGATTTGGAGAGAGTGTCTTACAACACAGTCTCTACATTTCAAACATACTGTTTCTCATTGCTGCTGGCAATGGTCTTGAATATCTGGTATGTCTGTACATTCCATTGACTTCTGTCCTTGACCTTGATTAAGGTTTCATGTCGATCGGGTCAAGGCCAAGCACAGTTTTTACTCTTTTATCTCAAGATAGAGGTCATGTGTTCTTGTATTACTCATCAATATAAATGGATTGGCAGCAATATCTTGCCAATTATCATGTCTTTATATTATAACGACCCTATCTATAAATGAAATCTCAAGTTACATGTATAAAAGAAATATTAATATTATTCATTATTTCGAAAATGAATAATGAATTTTAGAGCTCTTTAGAATGTCCGCGTGTCAACATAGATAAAGTACCTGTTAATTTAACTTTTATAATTAATTGTCAAAATTTTATTTTATCTTAGAGTTATAAATGAATGCAATCTATACAATTCTGTGCCATATAATCATAAAATAATGTTTATAGAGTTTTCACTTATAATTGTTACTATTTAATTGGATAAGTTAATTCATTGTCCATGTATTGAAAGTTCCGTCAACATCTTTCTCTATTATTATTTTAAGACAAGCCAATAATAAGGAAAGCAACAGCAACAAAAAATGTTTCTTTTGTTCAATTTTGATCTTTGTAATAAATTTGAGAGTTTTTCATGCAGCGAGATCTTTTGAGTATTTTATAGGCAGTACTTTTAGTATTTTATAGGCAATATATTTTATGTGCAGAAACTTGTACGAGGACGTGTTTAGAGCTCGAGCCCCTAAAGTACGGCATATGAGTCCGATGGCTACTGCATATGTTCATGCATGAAAAATGGTGCACGTCAAGATTGGTAATAGCTATGCTAATTAAGTATGACATAAAAGAACCATTGCTTGTGCTATGCTTTCCACATGCTAGTGCGATGTCATTTGACGGTAAAACTATTAGGGTCGTCATTGCAATAAAACCCCAGTCACACTAGAGCTTAAGATTACTTGCGACCACCGGCGACTTGTAAAACTGACGACCATCAGCGATTGTCTGCGACCAAAACCATTTTTGCACGTATAAATTTACTTCTGCAACTATCGTGAGACCAGTTACATTGACCATCGCACGACAGGTCATAAGCAAACGTACGATGGTCTCAAGATTGTGTGGGATTACTTACGACTACCCGTGACCTGTCATGCGATCACCTACAACTAGCCGTACGACCATCACACGATTACTAAAGACTACTCAAGATTATCAGTGACTAGTGGCAATTTGTAAAGACTGTGGTAAGATTGTCGCACTTCTGAACGACCATCGTGCGACAGCCTAAGACCTAATAAGATCACTAGCGACCTGTTTGATCGCAAGGAGGTTTTTGTGCAAGCTCAAAAACCTCTCTACGACTGAAATTGGTCGTGGGACCTAAATAAGATAGCCTGCGACTGTCAAAGATCACCGATGACCGTCGTAAGACGTTTTAATAATTGTCCGCGACCAGAGGTCACTGGTGATCGTGAACTGGTCTTCACTGGTCGTAAGTTGTAATGTGACTGGGGCTAATTTAGCTGTTTTTATATTGCATCGCGAGTCAAGCATATAAAAAACGTGAAGCAACGCATAGTCATGAGAATACATTTGTTAATTCATGCCATCTTTGTAAAGCAAGAACAACAATACAGAATTATATTTTTGACTTTTTAAAAAAGATTATGGTCAAACCTATTTCTATGATCTTAACAATGGTTTTGTAGGTTATTAAGGTATCACTTTTTTGACTGACAAAGACCTGTTAAATAAAACACATATATAACTGAGAAAAACACATATGTATTTACTTTCAGTGCAGAAGTCGTCGAGTTTGGTAACCGAAGGCCGGAAGAACCCGTTCGTATCTCACAGCATTTCACGTCAGGACATTTGACATGTTTCTGTCAAGTCAGAACATTTGATGTGTTTCTATCACGTCGGGACATTTTGGTGTGTTTCTGTCATGTCTGAACAATTGGCGTGTTTCTGTCACGTCGGAAAAATTGGTGTGTTTCTGTAACGGCAGTACATTTGGTGTGTTTCTGTTAAGTCGGGACATTTGGCGTGTTTCTGTCACATCGGGATATATGGTGTGTTTCTGTCACGTCGGGTCATTTGGCGTGCTTCTGTCACGTCGGGATATTTGGCGTGTTTCTGTCAGGTCGGGATATTGGATGTGTTTCTGTCACATCATGGCATTTGATGTGTTTCTGTCACGTCTGAACATTTGGTATGTTCTATCACGTCAGAACATTTGGCGTGTCTCTGTCACGTCGGAACATTTGATGTTTTTTTCTGTCACGTCAGAACATTTGATGTGTTTCCGTCACGCCGGGACATTTGGGATGTTTCTGTCACGTCGGGACATTTTTGAGTGTTTCTGTCAAGTTGGGACATTTGGTGTGTTTCTGTCAGGTCGGGACATTTGGTGTGTTTCTGTCATGTCGGGAGATTTGGTGTGTTTCTGTCACGTCGGTACATTTAGCGTGTTTCTGTCATGTCGGAACAATTGGCGTGTTTCTGTCACGTCGGAATAATTGGTGTGTTTCTGTCACGTCGGAACATTTGGGGTGTTTCTGTTACGTCGGGACATTTAACGTGTTTCTGTAACGTCGGAACATTTGGCGTGTTTCTGTAACGTCGGGACATTTGCTGTATTTCAGTAACGTCTTGACATTTGGTGTATTTCTGTCACGTAGGGACCGTTGGTGTATTTCTGCCACGTTGGGACATTTGGTGTATTTTTGCCACGTTGGGACATTTGGTGTATTTCTGCCACGTCGGGACATGTGGTGTACTTCTGCTCTGGCACGGCATTTTGTGTGTTTCTTTCACGTCGGGACATTTGATGTATTTCTGTCACGTCGGGACATTTGGTGTATTTCTGCCACGTTGGGACATTTGGTGTACTTTTGCCACGTTGGGGCATTTGGCGTGTTTTTGTCACGTTGGGACATTTGGTATGTTTCTGTCACGTCGAGACATTTTGTGTCAGTCTATTGGAATGTAATATAACTTAACATTAGGTTGAACGTGTTCCAATATCATGAACATTTTATTTTTATTATATTTTTACTTTCAGTAGCAATATTACTTCCATTTGTTGAAGGATTCTGCAAAGGCCTTGATCGTCAAATAGAAGAATGTGCTTCTAACGCGACATATTTCTTCTCTGAGTTGGAATTTGCAGGAATCGAATTAGCGAGTGAAGAAGGCATCGCAGAGCTTTGCAAGTATGTTTACGATAGACAACTAGAAAAATGATAACAATTGCAGTGTACAATGTGACTTGCGATAAGTAAAGATTATTTAGATTCTTTGTGGATAATGTAACATTTTGCTAAAAGTGTTGTGGCTTATGTGCGGTTTTGCTTATACTATTTCTTTGTGGTTGGTGTGTTTTTGAAGTGATTCTACTGGTACTGATACTGGTTCTACATTACTAATGTGTGGTTTCGTTGAAAAAGGTTCTTCTTGACTAACGTGAGGTTTTAACAATAACCGTGGCTGATGTGTGGTTTTGTACAAAGCGGTTTAGCGGGGCTGTTGAGAGGTTTTGGCAATAATGACTGATGTGTGGTTGTGTTGGAAGGGTCTATGCGTGTCAAATTTGTTGCTTTACTAATAACAGGTCTACGTGGATCGTTTTGCGTATGGTTGTTCAATGTGATTAATGTACTTTATAAAACGAGGTTCTATATTTGTTGTGTGTAGTTTTATTGAAATAGGTTCTACATTGTTGATGAGTAGTTTTGCTTATAGTGATTCTACGTGTCTAATTAATGTGGTTTTGATAAAAGGGATCTGTGTGCTGATTAAAGTCTTAAGTGAATCCACCATATATCATATTGAAACTGGGTCCCATCAACACAGTATAGATCAGATGGCGACTTTCCAGCTTTACTGGTGGAGGAAGACCACAGGTGCCCCATTGTATATTATTTCAGGTACGAACAAGCACCTGAGTAGAACCACCGATGAAGTGTTAGTAAATATAGTGATTACATACAATAATGTAACAGCAATTGTTCTATAATAAGATAAATAATTTATATCGAGACTTATATAACAGAAATTCTTTTATAATTTAGTTATAAGATTGAATAATAAAACAGTTGTTCTAAAGTAAAGTAATATGAGTTACATTTATCAAGAAGTTATTACAATAATGTATAAATAATAATATTATATAGATAATTGGCAATTATCACATCTCTAAGGTATTTCAAAGCAATTTTGTGTTTTCACTTTTTTAGCCCCAATGTAACGTATGATCTAGACTGTCTCTTTTGGTTTATGAAGTTATGTCCGGATTTAGATGTTAAAAAGTTCATTCCAATTTTTGACATGGTTAAGATCGATGGGTTTGATCTAAATATGGCTATAGATGATGGAGGACTGGCTAGTAATTGTGAATTGCTTGGCAAGTATATTTTTACTAAATGTTTTAGTAACGGTCATGTATGGATATAATATTGCTAGCTAATGATGGTTCTAATGCACGTTATAGCCTACAAAATATTTAAACCGAACAGAAAAAAAGAATTGTCCCCTTTTCCACTTAAGGCATAAAGTTTGAACGTCGCAATTATACCTTATTTATCACTTACCTGTGCCGATTTTGCGACTCCGTAAAAATGGTATTGCACTGCCTCGTCATTTGCGTCATTTGCGTCATACAAAGTGTAAAGAAGCACCGACTGTTAGCGTTACTCTATAGACGCGTCAATGAAAAAATGATTCTTTTTCACTTTAAAGTCTTTATTTTTTTGTTCATTTATTTAGGTTCATTACTGAATTTATTGAACTCGATGAATATGATATAATTTTATTCCTCGAGTTCAGTAAATTTAGTATTGAACATACCCTTTATTTATTAAATGACCACCAATTTCACCGTGTTGCGATTGACGGTCAGTAGAAACTGATTTTAATCTTAATCAATATTTTCCAATATTTCATTTATAAGTTACTGTATATAATAAAATATTCTCTTTATAGTATCACATATTCAAAATATAAACGGTTTTCATTTAAAGCGGCATTCACCTCATATTTTTGTGCACCAAATCACTGTTCAATCTTCTTGGAATAAGTATGTTTTCTATATACAATTGCCATTGAAAGATTTCCCTGACTTTGTTTTGTAGGTCCCTGTGATGAAGTTATGCAATGCTACAGAATTGTGAATAATGACCTAGATTATATAACATCAACAGACAGTGACAAAAATAATTACCCAGTACTCTCAGATGGAGAAAAAGATACCGTGAATGAGGGTACAGAAAATAAACTAACATCAACTAGCACTTATTGGAACACTTTGTTTAGGAAGACTGATGAAAATAGTAGTACAATTTGGTGGTTTAAAACTAGTACAAGTTTACCAAGATCAACTATAGATGATCGTTCTAGTACAAAAAGCGATAAAAATGATACCACTGATTTGCCTTTGAGCATTGTATCTGGCGATAATAACGCTGCTGATGGTGAAAATGCTGAACGTAAGGCAGGTGACAACATGCCCGCGGGAGGTGACAGTTTGCCATCAGATGAGACCAACATGAGCATGAAAGAGAACAACTTGCGTATGGGAGGTCACATCATGTCTATTGGCGGGAATATGCCTGTTCGAGATGACCTCCGCAGCATTTATTTAACAACTCCTTTAAGTTTTGTCAACATTGAACATAGATCACAATTTCTGTCGCTTACAGTAACAATGTGCGGGTAAAATGATCTTTATCAACTTTGTCTTTTTAAATGTGCGCTCCGTTATTTACAAACTTTGGGTAAATCATTGATTTAACTCACTTTTTTATTGCAAGTTTTGCTCACTTCGTTAATTCCAAGTTTTGGGTAATAATGTCGCTGATTACAAATGTTCGGTTAATGTATGAATTTACTCACTTCGTAAAAATCAATGTTCGGGTAATGTATAAAATTAACTTCGTTAAATACAATGTTCGAGTAATGTATGAATTTACTCACTTCGTCTAATACAATGTTCGGGTAATGTATAAATTTACTTACTTCGAAAAAAAACAATGTTCGGGTAATGTATGAAATTACTCACTTCGTTCAATACCATGTTCGGGTAATGTATGAATTTAATCTCTTCATTCAATACTATGTTTGGGTAATGTATAATTTTACTCACTTCGTTCAATACATTGTTCGGGTAATGTATAAATTGACTCACTTCGTTAATTACATTGTTCGGGTTATGTATGAGTATTACTTCTTTTATTATAAAATTATTGGTTTAATGTTTCAGATATTTATTGTAGGCAGCAACATAAAGAAATGCGCTGTGGGATATATATTGTGAAAAAATGTTCGAAACATCCTCCTGCTGGAATAGAACAAGAATTTTTTAAATCAGTGAATATAGCCGGACCCCCTACAACTCAAGATAAATTTATTGTGTCGGACTGTTCAAGTAGTGTCCATCAAAGTATGTCTCTTTTCTTTATAACATCATTCTTTTCTCTCCAAATTTTATTGTTAACAATATCATTAAATAACATAAGATTGATTACTGCATCCTGTTTAAATCTAAATTTGAAAGTTTTTTGTGTATATGCCCTCATTATTGAGTAGTCCACCTCTGAAGTCTAAAAACTAAAATAACTTAAACGTTAGTGCTGAGTAAATAGCTCTTTATCAATTACCAGAAAGTCGTCTAAAATACATCTTTCATAATATACAAATGTATTTGTAGGGAAAGTAAAACATGTTTCATTATATACAAATGTATTTGTAGGGAAAGTAAAACATGTTTCATAATATACAAATGTATTTGTGAGAAAGTAAAACATGTTTCATAATATACAAATGTATTTGTTGGGAAAATAAGATATCTCTCATTATATACAAATTTATTTCTAGGGAAAATAATACATATTAACTCTCTTTAGTTCAGAATTCATACATTTTATGTTATAGACAATAATGAAGGAGGAACAGATACATGTATTAAAGGAACATTTGTACCTCTGACGTCATCAGCCTGCATGAATCCCAATATCAATAACTCAGATATAATGTGCAAGTTAGTATAACAACTTCTTTAATAACTTGACATTTTATTATAAACGTTGTAGTAAATGCTTAAACGGAAATAAATGACTTTTTTTAAAACAAACATGGCTACTGTTTATATGGAAGTATTTTAAATGATAATCATTTTTTGAAAAAAAAAAAGAAACGGATTTTTTATTATCTGAAGCGTATGTAAGCGGCCATTGTGGACCCGCTTACGTCATCCGACTGTAAGGTTATGTCGTGCTTTGTTACACCGCATAAAGCTCTAAACGAATAAAGGTATCCGTTGACACCTAACCACAATTGCAACGAATATATCTCCCACTATAGTGGAGCTAAATTAGTAAAAATGCCTCATTTTCACGAATAAAACTCGCTAAGTATAAGAATACAATTATATATACATGTATATTAATTTTTTTATCAAATGTTTGTATTTTCTCATATAACATAGATCTACATGAGGTAATGTTATTTTAACATCATTCACATTCACCATGGTCGTCATCACCAACATCATAATCATTATCACCAGAAAATCATTATCCTTCTCATCCTCATCCTCACCAACATCATCATCATCATCATCAACATCATCAACATCATCATCATCATCAGCAGCAGCAGCAAAAGCAGAAGCAATACAACATTATAATTATCATCACCACTCCATAATTATTATCATTATGAACAATTTTATTATTATCAGTATATTACCATCGACCATTCGTGTTATAAGACGTCTTGGAGAGCTATATGCGTTACAACGCAACGGATCTCCTGAGTGCTTTATTCGTCAAGATCTAAATATGCGGCGTGACAATGTTTTCTACGACTATGATAACATTTACTCATTTTATATATTTCAGCATAAACGAATTTGGTAAAATATTTGTCTGGGAATATGTTGAACCCAACTGTGGCAGCTTCGTTCTTGCTTAAGAAAATGTGCTTGGTTTTCCCAAAGCTACCCGACAAGTGCAACAACACTGATATTTCCGGTACAGACTTTATTGAAGCGGCACTTAATATCTCCGGAAAAGACTTCAAGAAACATCCATTAGGAATTGTCATATTGTCGTATATATTACTGTTTTATTTGTCTTATTAAGTACAATGATAATTTCAGCTACTTCAGCGACAATGATTGTAATTTTGTTGATTTGTGAATGACATAAGTAACTTCTAATTCAGTGTATGTGTTGTTGTTTTACAGTTAATCAAAAACGGTAATAATTTTACGATTTCATCTTCAATATAGTATATATAGTATATTGTATATACGTGTATACAGTATATATATGCTTTTTTTCTTCTTTGTAAATGTTTTTTATTCTTTATGTTCATGGTTACTCCAGTAAATTATATCTTGACGTTATCTAGCTTCTTTTCATTCATCACCATTAGCCTCCTCCTTCTCCTTTAATCACCATCATCACCATCATCACCACCATCATCATCATCATCAGCAGCAGCAGCAGATCATAATCAAAACATACACCACAAGCAAAGATGTTATTATCATCGCTGCATTGATTGACCATATTTGTAACCTTATCAAGGTCTACAAGTAATACTGTAGTTGGAACAAAAGATAATGCTCTTAAATTCTTTTGAAAACAGTTAATCGGTCCGCTGTTTGTGTTTTAACAGAGACGAAAAACTTGTTCAAATTCAGATCTGTCATCAAACTTTGTTCAACTTTCTTTAAAATAGTGACACTTGTCAGAATTTTACCTTCTCAGTAACTACACTATCTCTTTCGATAAAGTGACGGCTCGAGTTTAAGGAAGACACAAGCAAAACTTTCATTTCTCCGTTTTGAATGTTTCATTCTTTATTTTGTAATTGACCTCAAAATGAATACACTAGGCTGTCATTGGAACAAAACTTTTCTTCTTACAAAGAATGAAATGGTAATTTCCTACCTTGGCCCACGTTAGAGCGTTAAGATTTCACAATAGTTGCCACAGTGAACTGAAAGAACATGTCAAATGAATGACTTAGAATTGCTTCAGTCATACAGTATCCACAATATCTGGTTTGTTCGAGTCACATTACTTGTTTTAAAACTACTCGATCGGTGAGTCTGTCGGTGTCTAAATTTCGTTCAGCATATATAGATATATTTACGCTTCAAACCTAAAATATATAGAATTTATACAGAAATTCATGCTGAGACTTTAAAAAATGTCATTTTAGCGTGATTTGAGTAAAAATGATCTTTTTAATATTTTATAATTAATTTGCTTTAGTATCCCTTTAAGGAAAAATGTTATCAAGAACATAAGCAAATCAACGGTTACTTAATATTACAAAAGGTGACAAATATACCAGAACACAAGCAAGTGTGTACATAAGAAAGGAGTGTTTTTATTTTATTATTTCTTTACAACACAAGCAGGTTAACTACAAAAGGTGACAGTTATACCAGAACACAAGCAAGTCAACTACAAAAGGTGACAAATATACCAGAACACAAGCAAGTCAATTACAGAAGATGACAGTTATACCAGAACACAAGCAAGTCAACTACAAAAGGTGACAGACATACCAGAACACAAACAAGCCAACTACAAAAGGTAACAGTTATACCAGAACACAAGCAAGCCAACTACAAAAGGTGACAGTTATACCAGAACACAAGCAAGTCAACTACAAAAGGTGACAGTTATACCAGAACACAAGCAAGTCAACTACAAAAGGTGACAGTTATACCAGAACACAATTAAGTCAACTACAAAAGGTGACAGATATACCAGAACACAAACAAGTTAACTACAAAAGGTGACAGATATACCAGAACACAAGCAAGTCAACTACAAAAGGTGACAGATATACCATAACACAAGCAAGTCAACTACAGAAGGTGACAGATAATACCAGAACACAAACAAGTCAACTAAAAAGGCGACAGATATACCAGAACACAAGCTAGTCAACTTCAAAGGCGACAGATATACCAGAACACAAGCTAGTCAACTAAAAAGGCGACAGATATACCAGAACACAAGCTAGTCAACTTTAAAGGCGACAAATATACCAGAAGAACACAAGCAAGTCAACTTAAAAGGCGACAGATATACCAGAACACAAGCTAGTCAACTTTAAAGGCGACAGATATACCAGAACACAAGCAAGTCAATGATAAACTCAAGACTTCATATAAGGTACAACATCATTAATTTTATTTTAACCAAGAGCAGGTTGGGAAAACAGTAAATCAGGAGAGAGTTTCATATAAGCTCCAGTCTTTCTACTCAATCCTGAATGCAATTTATATATTGTTATTTGTCTGTAAATTTTGATGAAGAAATAAATATTGTTAAAACCAAAGGACAATCTTCATTTTTTATGTCTATAAATTTTGTCACATTCTAACATTATATTTGTGTTAACAAAATGTTTTTTTTTTCTGTTTGCATCTACATGACCTTATTTCGTTTCGGTCGTTGGCCAATGACATGCCTTTACATTCATGTCACGCTCTATAGATTATACTACTCACAATTTTTAGTAAGGCGCGAAAGAAGCTAGAGATCTGAAAAAACAAAATGGATTTTTCACTTAAAAACTCGTTGATTACAGTAATATGTCTTGCAGGTAAGATTATTTGCTCATTTTCTGTCCATTTTTCTTTAAACCTGATTACAAAATCAGTTAAATGTTCTTTGTCGGTAAGTTTAAATGTTTTGTCGACTATAACATATAAAACGATCATGTGCCTGCGGCATTAGTTAATTAATGGGAATAATTAATGAGTTAAATATATGTAAGTAAAAACTGCAAAGAATGTTATTACACACGTTACATTAAATATTTCCATCCGACAAATATGAATCAGATTCTAATAGTCATGTCGCATAAAGCAAGTTCAAAGTACGTTCTAAAATATATGGCCTCACTGACTCAATCTGAGCGAAAATTGAGTATCGCAGTTAATTTTTACCGTATATGTAAGAACTTCATGAAAAGACAAGAACGTGTTTGATCGTGATTGTGCTCTAGAACTTTTGGCCTGCTCTAAATGTTTGGTTGGCCATCCCGTTCTCCAATTTGACGGAGTTGCAACGTTCTTAAAACGTGATGAACGTATAACGGACGCAGTTACCGTAATCAGATCGTACTGGAGACGCGCACTAACGTGATAAGATCAGGCGACGATTGGCTGTTAGAGCTTACATCAGCTCGTTCATACCTTTAACAAACAGACGTAACTTTTTCTTAGTACGTTGTAATTCTGTCTAAATAAAATAAATCAAAATCAAATTTTCTGTACAAGTTTGAAACACGTTTCTATCCAGTTCTAACCGCTTAAAATAAGTTATCAGTACGCACAACTCGAGCACTACAATCTATCATCTCATTAAAGTACATACCGCGTACAAACGATACATTTTCTTACAACATTATTATTTTCTTATGGAATAATATTACGTTAAGTATAAAATCAAGCACCTCACTACAGTTCTTCAAACGCATTCTATTTGAAAATTCAAACTACATTTATATACTATGTGCGTTATCATACACACATCTCATATCCTCTCTATAACACTTAGAGACACTTTCCCGATTCTTCAGTACAAATAGGTTATTTGTGGACGGATTATGTTCTTAATATTATTTGGACCATACAAAATTCAACATATCATATTTACTACTTAGATTAATTATATTTACAATTCATTGATAAGAAAATAGAAAACAAAAGCAAAACAAATAGGCTATTGTAAAATGAAAAATCACAGAATGACTTAAAATTCTAACAAAATGAACAGTCTTTGAATCCCACTAAATCTGTATGTTAACCAGTTCTAACACTGAATGTCCTCCCAATTGACTATAACAACGTAAACACCTCTGCCTCATAGTTCTCTATTCCTAAACATGAGCTTGCTCGAGTTCCAGCCAATTGCGAGGGGCTTCTTGTCGCTTTCTCACGAGTCTGTTCAATTCAACCGACAAGTGTGATGTATAGATCTGGTGACTTTGAGTGCAGGAGCTGCTGGAACTTATTGAGTAATGGAGAATATTCCCCAAGTATTTATGATATGTTGAATTTTTTATGGTCCAAAGTTGGAAACAATTCGTCTACACATAATCAATTTATACCGAAAAATGTAAGTGTCGGGATATAAGTGCCTCTGAGTGTAATGCACACTAAAGTAATAAAATTAAAAGAGAATAATTAAAATACATGATGATTAGGTAAATCAGTTATTGCTTCCTTATTCATGCTGTCTTTCTTGATTAAAATAAAGTTCGATTTCTATAATAATGAATCTAATATTACGTGCCTTTTCGTTTGACATATTTTAAGCGTTTTTTTTTTCGTTTATACGAAGTTTGAAGTTTTTCTTAAACACATGTAACTGAATGTTACAACATTAAATACTAACATGTCAACGACTCCTCTTAAAAATAATTTATTTGTTTAATTATACCACTTGATAATCACGTGTTTCCATATATACTTGCTTGTGATTGTTTGTACTGTTGTAGTTATCTTAGTCTTTTTTGTAATTTATTTCTCTTGTATTATTATTTTGGTACATAATTTTTTCTTTCAAAGGCCATGAAAATAAGATGTGTTTAAGTTTAGCATTCAAACATTGCTCACTTAAATGTTACCTTTTTGAAATGAAAATGTTTTTATATCCCTTTTTTTCTTGGTTGATCATTGTGACAACTTTTTGGGGTTATTTTTGGATTAAATATAAACATTTTAACAGTTTCTGTATAGGTAGCAGTCACTCCCTACCTTACCTACATGGCATATTTACATGACACATATTTTCAAGACACATATTAACATAACACATATGTACAGGACACATATTTACATGGCACATATGTACAGGACACATATTTACATGGCACATATGTACAGGACACATATTTACATGGCACATATGTACAGGACACATATTTACATGGCACATATGTACAGGTCACATATTTACATGGCACATATGTACAGGACACATATTTACATGGCACATATGTACAGGTCACATATTTACATGGCACATATGTACAGGCACATATTTACATGGCACATATGTACAGGACACATATTTACATGGCACATATGTACAGGCACATATTTACATGGCACATATGTACAGGACACATATCTACATGGCACATATGTACAGGACACATATTTACATGGCACATATGTGTACAGAACACATATTTACTTTGATGTCTTATCTAATAACTAAAAGCTTTTCGGTGGTTTTGATTTATTGCCTTGAATAATTTTAAACATATCTCATAATTGAAAGATTTGCTGTGGTTTTGACTTATTTTCTTGAATCGTTTTTAAACATGCCTTTGTAATGAGTCATCTAGTTGATTTAATTTTATATGAACTAAAGAGACCCTTATTTGGTTTTACAAAAAAAAACAACAAAGGAAACTCCTATGTTAGGATTAGGACGGTTTACTTAATAGACAAATGCTGCATTTCTGGTTATTGTTTTTTTTTAAATCGTTTTTTAAATAATTTTTTACCTTCACACATTCAAATTTCTGTACAAAGACTAAATAAAAATGTAGTTCAAGTATATATGAACTGGATAATGTTTTAAGATGACTGATTCATTGTAAATATTAGTTTTTATTCGTTAAATGATAAAAACGCTCCAAAAATGAATAATATCGTATATACATGATATAAGTAAATGACATTTCCCCGTGAAAGTATATTTTTGCAGGTTTTTAACCTTTCTGTACATGAATCATATACTTGTGTTTCGGACCACAAACAAAAATATCACACCCATTGTTTTAAAACTATGTATTCTCCTTTGTTATAAAAACAACTAAAGTGCTCATTTATCAAAAACTATATTGTTTGCAACACAGTTAATCTAACGTCCTATATAAGTGGGAAAGATTTACGCACTAATTGCATTTATTAGAGCGACGCGTTGTCTAAATATCTCAACGGAATAAAAACAACGTTTTTTTGTATGTTATGTAGCTATATACGTCAATCAAATGTCATAGGTAAATCGCACATACTTTTCATTGCGTACATTAGAAAGGAGTGCTTTTATTTTATTATTTCTTTAAAACTAATAGACACATAAATTTTGCAAGGTGAAGTTTTACATGAAATAAATAAAATGAATATGGTAACACGATGATGTGAGCTTTACAACACAATAATGTGAGCTTAACAACACAATAATGTGAGCTTTACAACACAATAATATGAGCTTTACAACACAATAATGAGAGCTTTACAACACAACAATGTGAGCTTTACAACACAATGATAGGACCTACAATACTGAGGCCTTTACATAACCTTCACAATTTACATGCAATTCATTAAAAAAACGAGGCTAAATCCCGGTACCATTAAGTTTACAACTGACGAGCATACAGTGGCCAAATGATTGCAATGCCAACAATAATATACTTCATTGGTTACAAAGTGAAACGAAGTTGTAACATATTTATTACTAAGTTTAATCTCGAGTTAGTTTTCTTTGTGACCTTGAACATAAAATTGTAAGGTAACCACTCATACGTTCGTTTGTTTTTGGGTTAAAGTCACACCGGCACTTTTAAGGTCATATTGCGACTTTCCAGTTTTACTTGTTAACAGAGACCTTGTGTGCCCCTTCGTGCAATTATTCGTAAGCAAAGCCACTTAGTTCCATAAGCTAGCTGAATAACTTCCTCTAGTGAATCCAAATGGTTACACTTATGATTGACCTACACACAGACTATTAAACACTAATTGTTATGAAGATTGCTTTTAATTAACCGGTAACCAATGCTCTATGCTTGCAAAACGAGGATCGTGTTTTCATGTTGTGGTTTATACTTTCAAAAGGAATGTCACATTTATGAGCTCTGCACTTGCAAAAATGTCAGTTTTCGTGCCTCATCACAAATGAAAAGACCAATATGTACAAGGCCAATATGAGCAAGTTATTTGGAAATTTTAATCAAAACTACCAGATTTCAAACAAGAGGACTATAAAGTTTTCTGACATATAATACAATATGTAAGGCAAGCTTAATCATCAAAGTTTAATTTAGCACCTCAAACTCCCCATTTAAAGATTCAAATTACCATTTTAGTTGTATTTCTCCAGTATATAATAAATTTTTCCGAATGTTTTCCACGAACATTTACAGTGACAGTTATCATAAGAACTCCATCCTTTATGTAACAGTTTCTCCCCCCCCCCGTGAGTTTTTTGTTAGGAAACACGAAATTTACGTGATTTCAAAAGTGTTCTTACTTTTTAAATGAAATATTCTCACGCAATAACCGGCATGCCGCTCATACATATATGTCTGTGTTTAGATTATTTCCCTTTGATTTGTTTTTACAGTACTGGTGCAGTTTGTGAGAGGCGGGTGCCGAGAACAAATAATGCAAGACGCAAATGCTTTACAATGTTTCATGAACATAGGAACATACATGACTGAGGCCGGAACTGGCGGTCCAAATATAAGTAGTGTTGACGGCATAGCGCAGTTAATATGCAGGTAGGTTTCATTAGTCTCCTACCGGTTTAACCGGAGGGAACTTTAGGTTTACCCTCCGTCTGTCTGTCCGGGCGAACATTCTATGGTCTATGAGCTTCATTCCGTCCATAATTTTGGTTAGAAAAAGAAGGAAATCCCATAAACCGACTGTTTTATGTGGTAATTTAACTGGTTTATGGGAAAAAATGCCACATAAAGATCAAAGAAAAAGCACATAAACCCCAATTGTTGGCACGTCCGTCCGTCCGTCCGACTGTCTGTCAGTCCGTCAGTCCGTCCGTTCGCAAAACTGGATCCCGAGATTACGCAAAATGTACTAAAAATATGTTTATGAAACTTGATATATGGATAGATGGCAGTATGGAGATTATGCACGTCTTTTTCTTTTGTTCCTATGTTGAAAATTCTGGTTGCTATGGCAACAAATAGCCTGAATTGTAAGATTTCTGATTTAAAATTTTCAGCTTTTTCACTATAAGTTCTTTATTTCTTAAGGTGTTTACTTCAAACTTTAAATATAAGTTTCTGGACATCAACCACATCATATGTGACAAGGTTTACAACTCTAGCACAAAAATTATCAGTATTACCTCCCTTGAACTTAGAGTTTTTATGAAAAAAAAATGTTGTCTTTTTTAAATAACTTCTTTATTTCCTAATGTATTTACTTCAAACTTCATATATATGTTTCTTATTTTCACTCAACATTTTTGAGAAGGTTAAATACTCTAGCAAGACTATTTCCAGAATTATGTCCCCCTTGAACTTAGAATTTTTTTCGATTTTACTCCATTGATATATTCTATTTAGACGCATGTCGATTTTTAAATCTAACCCCTACCTTTAAAAACAAACACACACAAAACGGACATAAATACATTGTATTTCAAGACGCATGGCGAAACATTCTATTTTGTAAGCGAACATTGATACATTCTTTTCTTAAACGGACATTGATACATGTACATTCTGTATTCAAAAGAAACGTTCCTCTTCAATTCTAGTCCTAAAGGGAAGGAAGCCTTTGGTTGTGTTTTAAAATACGTGAAGCAATGTCCGGAATTTTTGACATCTGCTGGGGCTACCGGAAATCCTTTGGGCGTTTTGGGAGAGATACCCGGGTTTGATGTACAGTCGTTTCTCAGTGATGGATTCGATGGCTTCTGTTCGATGATATCTGGTAAGTATCAATGATACTTAACATTTAACATTATATGTAAAATCCTGGTCCTTATTTCTTAATTGTAAAGTATTTTGTTTATAATGGTTTACGGCATATTTCCCACAGTTAAATTGTTAATGAGGCATTGTAAGTTGTTCACCTTTGACCCAAGTATAAAGCTAGATTAGCATGTCTTTATACTGTTGGCAGATCATTTTTATACTATATTGATATTGAAATCCCTTAATTTTGAATGGACTGATGGCAAATCCATTATACAATTTCAGCATTACACAATGTAAGCATTATACAATGTCAGCATTACACAGGGTCAGCATTACACAATGTCAGTATTACACAATGTCAGCATTACACACAGCATTACACAATGTCAGCATTACACAATGTCAGCATTACACAATGTCAGCATTGCACAATGTCAGTATTACACAATGTCAGCATTACACAATGTCAGCATTACACAATGGTCAGCATTACACAATATCAGTATTACACAATGTCAGCATTATACAATGCCAACATTATACAATTTCCGCATTACCTAATGTCAGCATTACAAAATGTCAGTATTACGCACTATCAACATTACACAATGACAGTATTACAAAATGTCAGTTTTACGAAATGTCAGTATTACAAAATGTTAGTATTACACAATGTCAGCAATACACAATGTCAGCATTAGTATTACAAAATGTTAGTATTACACAATGTCAGCAATACACAATGTCAGCATTACAAAATGTCAGTATTACACAATATCAGCATTAAATAATGTCAGTATTACACAGGGTCAGCATTACACAATGTCAGTATTACATAATGCCAGCATTACACAATGTCAGTATTACACAATGTCAACATTTCACAACGTCAGCATTACACAATGTCAGCATTACACAATATCAACATTACACATGGGCAGCGTTACACAATATCAGTATTACACAATGTCAGCATTACACAGGATCAGTATTGCACAATGTCAGTATTACACAATGTCAGCATTACACAATATCAGCATTACACAATGTCAGCATTACACAATATCAGTGTTACACAGTGTCAGTATTACACATTATTTGCAGGTTAAGGGTGAATATCTAAAAAATGGACTGTTTCAAATTAAAACATGGCAAATCCATTATACAATGTCAGCATTATACAATTTCAGCATTACACAATGTAAGCATTATACAATGCCAACATTATACAATTTCCGCATTACCTTATGTCAGCATTACACAATGTCAGCATTACACAATGTCAGTATTACACATGGTCAGCATTACACAATATTATTATTACACAATGTTAGCATTTACACAGGATCAGTATTACACAATGTCAGTATTTGACAATGTCAGCATTACACAATGTCAGCATTACACAGGGTCAGCATTACACAATGTCAGTATTACACAATGTCAGCATTACACAGGGTCAGTATTACAAGATGTCAGTATTACACAGGGTCAGCATTACACAATGTAAGCATTACACAATGTCAGTATTATACAATATCAGCATTACACAATGTCATCATTACACAATGTCAGTATTACACAATGTCAGTATTTCACAGTGTCAGTATTACACAATATTAGCAGGTTAAGGGTGAATATCTCATATTATTGATACACATTAGCATGTTATGTTTGGTCTGTTTTAAATCAACATGAATTGCTTTTGTTTTCAGGGCCATGCAGCGCTGTATCAAAATGTTTTGCAGCACCTCAGACCGGAAATACTAGAGGGATTGTAAAACGAGGTGTTCCAAATTCAAATAACTATTACCTGACTTTCCAGGAAAGCGCCGTATTGGCATGCGGGTAAGTTGCTTGAATTAAAAAATTCAAAATAAACACAAATCTTTAAAATCCGTATATGTTTTGTTTTTAGTTGTTTATGTCAATTTTAACACAATTCTTATTCAGGCTTGGACTAAACACTGTCTTAACTAAACCCTTTAGTTATTTTCTTGTTTTTTTTTTCAAAGTATGACTGCTGAATGTAAACATGACATAATTTAAACAACTGTTGACTTTAATCTTCCTGAAACTAGCATTCTGAGGTACTAATAAATGTAATGTTCTCTTATTAATATTGGACTTATACAAGATGTTGAAGTGAAAAACTTTAATAAAACCTTCACACATAAATGACAAAAATAACAACATTACATCAAATATTACTCAGTCTGCCTTTCTGAATATGTTGTGAATACTTGTCATCATTCAACAATCATTTTCAGCTCTATGAGAGAGCAGATGACGTGTATGTTAAATGCTTTGGAAGCATGTCCGAAATCATATGTAGATAAAGCACAGGAACAGATTGAGAACGCTCTGAAGGCGAGTATGTCGAGCCCATATGGCGCGGTCACATTCGAAGATGCAAAAGGTTTTATCATGAACGAATGTCCCAAAATGCCAAAAGGTACCATTTTCATATATGCTTTAGTTTCTTCTCAAAGTAAATATTCATTGAACATTACAATAACCTTAAGGTGAAATTGTCCACTTTCCAGCAAAAGTGTTTTTAAATTTTACACTCGAAACAAAAAAAAATGTATGAATTACACGTATTGCAAAATGTATTAGATAATACATTGCTGGAATAAAATAAGCATATAAACATTTTTTTTGCCTTTTCGGGAAAAGTATCCTTTATATTGGTCATGACTGAAAGAATTTTTTCTTACATGTTTATTTCATTATCAGATTTTTCAGCAGACACATGTGTAAAGGATGTATTCGTTTCCAAAGAATTTGTGGATTGTAACGGAGAAGCTGCTGCAAAATACGCCGAGACCAGAACATGCAAGTAAGTTCTATCTTAATTTTGATCATTACTAAATACTGATTATGTTAAATGTTCTCATTGTTTGTTGTCATGTCAAAATACGCCGAGACCAGAACTGCATTATGCAAGTAAGTTCTATCTTAATTTTGATTATTACTTAATACTGATTATGTTTAATATTATCATTGTTTGTTGTCATGTCAAAATACGCCGAGACCAGAAGATGCAAGTAAGTTATGTCATAATACGCCGAGACCAGAACATGCAAGTAAGTTCTTTCTTAATTTTGGTCATTACTCAATACTGATTATGTTAAAATGTTATCATTGTTTGTTGTCATGTCAAAATACGCCGAGACCAGAACATGCAAGTAAGTTCTATCTTAATACGCCGAGACCAGAACATGCAAGTAAGTTATTTCTTAATTTTGATCATTACTCAATATTGATTATGTTAAAATGTTATCATTGTTTGTTGTCATGTCAAAATACGCCGAGAACAGAACATGCAAGTAAGTTATATCTTAATACGCCGACACCAGAACATGCAAGTAAGTTCTGTCTTAATACGCCGAGACCAGAACATGCAAGTAAGTTCTGTCTTAATACGTCGAGACCAGAACATGCAAGTAAGTTCTATCTTAATTTTGATCATTACTCAATACTGATTATGTTAATATGCTATCATTGTTTTTTGTAATTTCGAAATACGCCGAGACCAGAACATGCAAGTAAGTTCTATCTTAATACGCTGAGACCAGAACATGCAAGTAAGTTTCTGTCTTAATACGCCGAGACCAGAACATGCAAGTAAGTTCTATCTTAATACGTTGAGACCAGAACATGCAAGTAAGTTCTATCTTAATTTTGATCATTACTTAATACTGATCATGTTAAAATTTTATCATTGTTTGTTGTCATGTTGTTATTTAATCTGCCTCTAACATTAGTTACATTGGTTTGAGCATCATAAAGACCCTTGTTTTCTCACGTAGTACAGTAAGATTCTAACTTGTTTTTATTACATGTAAATAATATAATTTTCAACAAGTATGTATTTTTAAATGTTAAAACTACCAAAGAATACATATGATGTTATATCGTTTACTTGATTTTGACAGATTGCGCATGTTTTACAGATATCTGTATTTCATTTTGCTTATTATATACATGTATATCATCAGAGACATTTGTATACTCTTTCTAAAATATTTTGATAAGTACATGTAATAAGCCAGGGAATGATAATGAATACGAGTTCTGTATTTCGCTTTCTTTCCAATACGGTGATTAAAACAAGTGACAGAATGATCTTAACCAATGACATGATACAATACAAACCAGTGTCATGATAAGGAATACATATTGAGTAATTCGACTGCGTTCCTGCGCTATAATGATATTCTTAACCATTGACATAATATTCTTAATCAGTGACATGATAATCAAAACCAGTGGCATGATAATTTTAACCAGTGACATGATAGTATTAACTAGTGACATGATAAAACAAGCCAGTGACATGATAATTGTTACCAGTGACATGATAAAATTAACCAGTGACATGATGAAATTAACCAGTGACATAATAATCTGAACTAATGGCATGATAATCAAAACCAATGACATGATAATACAAACCAGTGACATGATAATCTAAACCAGTGACATGATAATCTGAACAAATGACATGATAATCAAAGCCAATGACATGATTATAAGTTTATAGTACTGTTTTATACAATTATATCCATTTTTAGGGTATATGATCTCAGTAAAGACTGCGTCACTGCAACAGTGCAACCGAAATGTGGAAAAGAAATGGCGGATTTTTTGGTTCGCAACACACACATGATATTTCCCGGAATCCCAGATAATTTGCGGAAATAAAAGGAAACTCAGGAAGCGTGATTTCGACGTCATTCGGACTACTACTGTTTATATCGTCTCTGTTTTACATATTGTAACAATTTAAAAAAAAAACAACCAAACAACAAAAACATCGTAACAAAATTGTAAATATTTACTCATAGAATGTTAACGACCACAAGATGTCATACGAGGGATGATAAAAAATTAACCGGACTTTGTAGATGATTCTTCGGAATCTATCCCCTAAATGATACAAAAAATAACAACAAGAAATATTAACAAATAAAAAAGTTATGCTGTTTTTTCCATGTACATGTAAAGCAATGCGGCGCACGTTTTCACTTTAAAATCGACGTTAACGACGTCACAAGCATATTGTCTTTTGCGGCGCAGCTTTTTACTCATTCTCGAAGAAGGCCAATACATGCTTCACATGTTGTTGATAGCGGCAGATCCACTGCCTTTATATATCTCTTTATAAGTCGGTATCATATTGTATTGATGTTAAAGAGCTCCTGTAATGACAAGAAAATCCGTTCTTTCATTCTGTAACTTGATTGCTGGACAGATCGCACATTCAATGAACTATATTATGTATTGCATTTATTTCATGTGGCTGAATGATAATGTATCATACATACGATAAAATTAAAGAATAATACAACTAAAAACAATATTGTCGTTATTTTTAAATAAATAAAACGCATGGCCGATTTAGAACCGTGACTGCTAAATTGTTGGCACATTTTCTCGATAAGACTACAATGAAAAATAATAGAATTATTAATTCAACTGTAAACTAAGAATGTTATATATGTAATTAATGCATTAACATTTAAAAAAAATATCCTAAGTTAGAGTTGACATAACCGTCCCGTAACTACCCTCGAACATCGTTGACAATGTCCGCAGTCAATTAACTGTCATTTTTCAACGTCCCGGCAAATGACGTGACTAACGTTCTTGAAAATTTCTTCTTTCTGTCTCACCCTTACTTGTTTTCCATTTCTACATTACCCTTTCTTATTGTTAATGCTATTCAAAAACTATGTTGTGGCTTTCTGCAACTTTTCCCTTGATAGCTATAATCTTTTTCTATGTTAAAAACAGTTTCTCGCCTTACTTTTGACAAACTGTTCTTATTGACCGATTTTCGAAACGTTCCGACGACGTAGTTTTAGTTAACAAGTGACGTTTGAATTGTGATTGCAAATATAAATATGGTTTAAATGAAATCATTTTTCTGACAACTTCAAGGATATAGCTCATGAAGTTTTTGCGTATTTTTGAAATCTAAATGTGATAAATTGTAAAATATACGCATCATAAAGCGCCCGATGTAAGCGTAAATTTATGCACTGCGCCGGATGTGCGTTACCATGGTTTTTAAATACGCTGTTACGGACAAGCTATTTGCGTTATCATATTAGATATAGCATCAGTTTCGAGTATTGTTTTCCGATTAAGTGTGATATATCACAATAAATGATAGGTTGAAAATTCTTGAATTGACAGTCCAAGTCCAGTTTATTTTTGATCTTCCCTCGTATATAGGACACTAGTATAAAACCGTCGGACCAGCCTGAAAATTCAGACAGTCGGAACAGTACCTTTGTTGTCGGCTTCTCGGCGGCTTAATTCTAACAATTTTATATTAAAATTTCTACATTTATAATTTACAAAATTCAGTGGAGTAAATGTATGACTTGATGTTGTGACATAAGTAAATGAAGACCTGAAACTACTTCCAGTAGAATTCTTCTGTTCATTAGCTACGGTATTATAGCATATATACGTTACTTTTTTATCACTAATTAACAGAACTATTGTACTGTATGTTTTCTATATTGTTGCAGTGCACCTTAGCTTAATTATGAAAAGTATTGTTAACACAGTCATGTTTAATATATGTTTTCCTGATTAATGTAATATAAAAACGGTCAAAATACTGTAAACAAAGTATCAAAAAACTGTAAACAAAGTACCAAAATGCTGTAAACAAAGCTGCACAGGGGTATTTAAAACCATGACTTTATATTACACTGATATACATGACTAGTTTCTAGTACAGAGTAGATGTTTTGTAATTCACAGATTATTATATTGATGTTACGTCATTTAGCTTCATATTCAGCATTTTATTATAAAGTGTTATACTAATACAGCGCTGGTTTTGTTTTATATAATATTGGTCGTAACAAGTCCCCTTTTCTTTTAAGAACGAATACATTTTCTTCTGTATACAGAATGGACAAGTTTTATAACGTTTTAAGAAATAGAAAGAGCATCGAAGAACGAGGCTATCTGATTTGTACGAGGGGCTTCCATGTCGTTATAATATGAAACCCCAGAACAAGTAACCATTGTACGAGCATCTTAATATGACTTTTCTATAAGTTATAAGTAAACACCAGAAAAAGTTTAGCCAATCAACGAGCATGCTCTATATTAGCCCTGTCTGACTACAGTTAACGCACTGTGCATGTATGGCTCTTACTTATTTTAAACAGAAAGGTTTCCAAACTATGATACAATAATTATTTTGAAGCATGTTAGACACTTATCACCTGAAGAAAGCAGAGTGAAATGTGAAAGTATTTGTCATAGAAGTAACATCATATGAACGAAGTAGTAATTTGTCTTCCATAAAAAAATACTATATCACTATAACTGTACTAATTGCAAATAAGCAACATTAGCAAAGAATGGTTCAGGTAAATGACAAATGAATTACTTTTTGGAAACTATGACCGAACAAAAAAAAGCTTTTGATGAATATAAATTAAAGCATTTCTAGGACTTAATTTTTGATTCTTCAAAACTTGTGTCGTTGGTTAGAATTGGATATACAAAGGCAAAGCGGCCAATTAGAGTGACCAATTATGTCTCAGGACAAGGGCGACCAATTATGTCGTGGACAAGGGCGACCAATTATACAAGTGATAAGGGGGACCAATTATGTCTCAGGACAAGGGCGACCAATTATGCCTTTTGACAAGGACAATCAACTATGTCGTGGACAACGGCTACCAATTATGTCGTGGATTAGGGCGTCGATTGATAATCGGATAATTATCAAAAGTAATCGAAAATTGTCGAGAGTTAATTGAAAAAAAAGATGAGTTAAGCCCTAACAATGACTGTTTGTGGCAGCAAAATGCGCTTTAAAGTACCCCTGTCCCCTAGCTGTTGAAAGCATAATAATTTGTATAACACAAAAAATACAGGCTGGTAAATGAATTTGATTGGTAATTGGTAAGTCAGCATCGTTTTTACTTGTCGCCCAGACTGGTACTTGATTTTGTGATGCTGCTTTAGTTATATACTGAAATTCTGAAAGTCAGACAATTTCATTCATTCATTGATGCATTCATTCATTCATTCATTCATTCATTCATTCATTCATTCAATCATTCATTCAATCATTATTCATTCAATCATTCATTCAATCATTAATTAATTCATTCATTCATCATCATCATCATCATCATCATCATCAGATGTATTAAAGTAAAATGACCCCCAATATGTCCTGGATCATTATTCTATATAACAATTCAATTCAACTTCATGTATAAAATATTGCCACCTGTAATAGTAACATATAAAATATAATCCTTGGTCAATATTATCAAGAATCACTTCAAACATGATGATGATGATGATGATGATGATAATGATAATGATAATGATAATGATGATGATGATGAGGAGGAGGATGATGATGATGAGGATAAGGATGATGAATGGAAAGAACTTAGATAACGTCTAGTAATAATTAATTGGACTTTTATAATAATCATAAAAAATACAAAATACTATGTTATTATGACATTATCACGGCTCAAATGTCCAACCCCTTCCGCTAAAATAACGGTCAGAGTTATAATGAACATTCACTCGGAAAATAACATAACTTACACCGGCTTTCCAAGAGTGTCTCCAAGAACACCAGCAAATCAACGATTACCTAACGGTACAAAAGGTGACAGGCTTACCAGAACACTTGAAAGTCAATGATAACCTTACACTACAAAAAGGTGAAATATGTATCAGAACACACGCAAGTCAATGATAACCTTACACTACATAAAGGTGACATATATACCAAAACACGCAAGTCAATGATAACCTTATACTACAAAAAGGTGACATATATATCAGAAAACAAGCAAGTCAATGATAACCTTACACTACAAAAAGTTGACATATATATCAGAACACAAGCAAGTCAATGATAACCTTACACTACAAAAAGGTAACATATATATCAGAACACAAGAAGTCAATGATAACCTTACACTACAAAAAGCTGTCATATATATCAGAACACAAGCAAGTCAATGATAACCTTACACTACAAAAAGGTGTCATATATATCAGAACACACGCAAGTCAATGATTACCTTACACTACAAAAAGATGACAGATATACCAGAACACAAGCAAGTCAACTATAACTATTTTTAATGTCTATAAATTGTGTTACATTTTAACATGTGTACTATACAAAATGTTTCTTTTTCTTTTTGCATCTTCATGTCCTTATTTCGTTTCGGTCGTTGGGCAATGACATGCCGTCACATTCAAGTCAATTCCATGACAATTACTGCGCTATTAAAGTAGCATTTTTTCCACCGCATGATGACGTTATTCCGCAGTTAATCACATTTTCTCTCTGATAAAGCTTTTCGCTTAATCGTATTTTTAGTACCATAAGAAAGATATTTTCAAGTTGACAAATCTAATTTCATCTGTTCAAACGACACTTGATATAATGTCCTTTCAACAGGGAACACTACTTACTTTAAGTAATTAAACAATTATCACATTTATCACAATTATCACACGGTTATTATTTCCTTTCCAATGTCAAGATGTTCTAAGAAGATATTACACCACGTGGGTATCATTGTTTATTTATTTGGGTCGTAAGACCAAACAAATAATGTTAGCGAAATTTCAGACCCTGATATGCTTATTTGCAAAATCCGCAATTAGTCAAGTCACGAACTCCTTGTGTTGTTGTTTTTGGTTTTATTTATACTGGGCGCCGGTTTCCCATATGTCCCAGACTAGTCGGCCTCTATTACGATTGCTGGTAACGTAGAGCCTGCAACGGAGGACTTACTCGCCTGCAACGTCGTCGATGTCGTAGAGCCGCGACGGAGGTCTTTTCAAGCTGTCGATCGTCGTAGACCTTCTCTAGGACCAAATTCCTCGCTTCATGAACAAATAACAATAGAGGAAAGGCACCTCTTCCGGGAGCAGCAGCTCTCTTTAGGGCCACACCCTTCGTCGTTGGTTAGGTCACACCAGCTAAGTGACCTAACTAGGTCACCCATCTGGTGTGACCTATGCCTTCCGAGCGACGTGCACGCCACGAAGGGAAGTCGGAAGACGAACTCCTTGAAGCCGTTCCTTCCCTTTATAAGTACACTAACGCCAGATCACTCCGTAAAGGTTGTCAAATGACAGGCTCATTAATTTCAAAACCTTCTCAGGGAAGAAAAATAGTTCCCGACTGGTCAAAGATTTCTAATATGTAATTCTTTTACATTTCCGCAAATTACCGGTAATATATTCAAATCATTTTGACAATGGAAATTGTTACGAGGATTAACATCATTTTAATCAATGGAAATTGCTCGGCTATTTCCGTAAATCTTCGGATTATTGTGATCGCCTAAATAAACATTTGTTATTTAGACTTTCTGAAAATAAAAGTAAGGATATTGACTCTAGGACAGGTACAAATTTACGCACTCGACGATCGATAAGCAATTTCTACCATATATAAAATTAGAGGGAAGAAATTAACCGAAACAATTTTGTCTTGTTTTATATAATTATTGCTGTTAAACTCCTTTATTGAAATGCCAGTTTTGGACCCAAGTGTCTCTAAGGCACGTTAAATAAGATGGCTTAAGATGGCTTACAATTGATACGGTACTCTCGGTACTCTTGAACAATAAAAATTGGAGCTTCGTTGTTAATAATTTTACGTATTAAGATACATGTATATAGGAGTATATGTCAAGCAAAACGATGATTCAGAACACAAGCAAGTCAACTACAAAAGGTGACAGATATACCAGAACACAAGCATGTCAACTACAAAAGGTGGCAGATATACCAGAACACAAGCAAGTCAACTACAAAAGGTGACAGTTATACCAGAACACAAGCAAGTCAACTACAAAAGGTGGCAGATATACCAGAACACAAGCATGTCAACTACAAAAGGTGGCAGATATACCAGAACACAAGCAAGTCAACTACAAAAGGTGGCACATATACCAGAACACAAGCAAGCCAATTATAAACTCAGGCTACATATAAGGTACAACATCATAAATTTAAATGTTACCAAAAGCCGTCAATAATGAAGTGTTGATTTTTAAACATTTAGAGGAATAACAATAGAAATATTATCATGTACTTAATTATTGTATATCAAAAGGGCAATCTTTTTTTAGTGTCTATCTATATAAATTTGACACATTCTAAAAAGTGTGTTATACAAAATGTTGATTTTTTCTTTTTGCATCTGGCCTTATTTCGTTTCGTTCGTTGGCCAATGACATGCCTTCACATTCATGTCACTCTCTATAGATTATACTACTCATAATTTTAATGTACACTCTGTGTAAGGCGCCAAAGTAGCAAGAAACCTGACAAAATGGAGTTGTCACTGAAAAACTCGTTGATTACAGTAATATGTCTGACAGGTAAGAATGTTAGCTTATTTTCTGTCCATTTGTCTTTAAACCTGTTAAAAAATCAGTTAAATGATCTTTGACGGTAAGTTTAAGTGTTTTGTCGACTATAACATATAACATGATCACGTGCGGCATTAGTTAATTAATGGGAATAATTAATGAATAATATACATGAATGTAAAAACTGCAAAGTATGTAATAACACATGTAACATTGAATATTTCCATCAACTGCTGCAAAGAAATGAAATAAAATTAGTGTTGATATTTTGCAGATGCATTTATAGAGAATTTTAACATAGCGCTATATACTTGTATACAAAACTAAGAACCGACATACATGAATCATAGAGTTTAATACTCCTGTCACACCAAGCAGGTTCCAAGTACGTTCTAAAATATGTGGACTGACGACTTTAAACTGTGCGAAAACGAAAATCTTTACGGTATATTTAAGTATTTCATGGACGAACACGAACGTGTTTGATCTGGAATGTGCTCCAGAACTTTTGGCCTACTCTAAATGTTTGGAGTAGCAACGTTCTTAAAACGTGACGAACGTATTACGAACGCAGTTACCGTGATCAGATCGTACTGGAGACGCGCACTAACGTGATGAGATCAAGCCACGATTGGCAGTAAGAGTTTACACCAGCCCGTTCATCCCTTTAACAAACATACGTAACTTTTTCTTAGTACGTTGTAATTTTGTCTAAATAAAAAAAATCAAAATCAAATTTCTGTACAAGTTTGAAACACGTTTCTATCCAGTTCTAAACGTTTAAAATAAGATATAAGTACGCCAAACTCGTTTCGAAAACTGCGATGTATCATCTCTTAAGATATGGTATTAAAGTACAGACCGCGTACAACCTATGTTATAGAACGATACATTTTCTAACACCATTATGAAAATATGGAATAATATTTCGTTTAGTACAAAATCAAACACCTCACTACAGTTCTTCGAATATAACTACAAACGCATTCTACTTGAAAATTCAAATTAAATCTATATACTCTGTGCGTTATCATGATTTCAGACATGAGATATATAGAGGATATTCAAGTTTTTTTCTATAAATACAGTATTTATTTTCATCGAGTGGTATGAAAATAAATATTTCACGAGTGGCGGTGATTTTCTTATCACAATATAAAAATAAATCCTGTATTGATAGAAAAGAACTTGATTTTCTGTTTATCATATACTTTTTCTCTTTTTTGACCTTACAGTTCTTTACTTTTCGTTTAATTTTGTTTATTGGCTGACTTAAGAAGAAAGTAGTTCGCCAAGATACCAGTGAAAATACTGAAAATATGTTTCACTACAGTAAAAAATGGAATTTTACAGTGAAAATACGGAAAATGAAAGTGAAACCCTCAATTAAGACCACCATCGGGACTGGACCAAAGTGGTCTTAATTGCGGGGTGCTCTTAACTGTGAGTAATCTCATCATTGCTTTCATACTTTATGACCATGCTTTATTTAGACATTTGGTATGAAAAAACAATATGTATCTTAGTTAAACTACAATTAAATATATGTTTTGATATTTAATCAGATGAGAGCAAAAGATTTTTCTGAAGAAATTTAATATTAAATGCTCTTTAGTCTGATTTCAATATTTATTATTATGTAATGTACATCACCTATAATATATTATAAGAAATTAATGCTTTGCAAAATAAATGTGCTGAAAGCAATATTGAACCACAGTAACTCTAAAATTTACTTTCAGACCTTATGTCATACAATAACCTTACAATAACAGTTTATGACAACACCTTGTTAAATCAAGTGTCATGCCAAAGAGCATTCAAGCAGATAATAACCATGGTACAGGTCTCGACACTAACTTTTTCAGCAGGTGGTATAGAAAAAATACATGTTTTCTTCAGTTGTTATAAATCTAATAATAAATATGTCTCTGTCACCAATTTTAAGTGTAGTTCTTCTAAATCTGAAGTTTCCTTAAAAACAAATGAGTAAAAAAAAGATGTACCACCTGTGTTCAGAAAGGACCACCTGAATTTTGGATCCAGTGGTCCGGCATACCACCTGCTGAAAAAGTTAGTGTCGAGACCTGTACCATGGTTATTATCTGCTTGAATGCTCTTTGGCATGACACTTGATTTAACAAGGTGTTGTCATAAACTGTTATTGTAAGGTTATTGTATGACATAAGGTCTGAAAGTAAATTTTAGAGTTACTGTGGTTCAATATTGCTTTCAGCACATTTATTTTGCAAAGCATTAATTTCTTATAATATATTATAGGTGATGTACATTACATAATAATAATCGAATTATATTAATCCAGTGGACCAATAAAAATGTAAATCTAAATCGAAAGAGCCAATCAAGAGGACTTTAACAGATTAACGTTAGGGAAAGAAGCCAAAATGGACGACAATTGAATGGTATAAATTTGACAACTAAATATTTTATCAAAATACGGTCCTATTACACGTACATACACGATATTTCTCCGTGAAAGTATATTTTTGCAGGTTTTTAACCTTTCTTTAAATGAATCATATACTTCCTTTTCGGACCACAAACAAAAATATCACACCCATTTAAAACTCAAGTGCTCATTTATCAAAAACTGTAATGTTTGCAGCACAGTTAATATAACGTCCTATATAAGTGGGATAGATTTACGCACTAATTGCATTTATTAGAGCGACGCGTTGTCTATATATCGCAACGGAATAAAAACAACGTTGGGTTAGCTATGTAGCTATATACGTCAATCAAATGTCATAGGTAAATCGCACATACTTTTCATTGCGTACATTAGAAAGGAGTGTTTTTATTTTATTATTTCTTTAAAATTAATAGACACATAAATTTTGCACGGTGAAGTTTTACATGAAATAAGTGAAATGAATATGGTAACATGGTGATGTGACCTTTGTAACTCGTTAATGTGACCTAAACAATACGATAATGGGACCTTTACAGCTTGATAATGTGATCTTTACAACATATCATACAGCACGATGATCTGACCTTTACAACACATCATACAACACGATGGTCTAACCTTTACAACACATCATACAGCACGATGATGTGACCTTTACAATACATCATACAATACGATGATCTGACCATTTCAACACATCATAAAACACGATGGTCTAACCTTTACTACTCATCATACAAAACGATAATGGGACCATTTCAAAACATCATACTTCACGATAATTGGACCTTTACATCACGATGATGTGACCGTTACAACACAGCTTACAACATGAAAATGGGACCTTTACAACAAATCATACAACACGATAATGGTACCTTTACAACACGATGTTGTGACCTTACAACACGATGATGTGATCTTTACAACACATCATACAATACGATGGTCTGACCTTTACAACACATCATACAATACGATGAGCTGACCATTACAACACATCATACAACACGAAAATAATGGGACTTTTACAACACATCATACAACACGATGATCTGACCTTAACAACACATCATACAATACGATAATTGGACCTTTACAACACGATGACGTGACCTTTACAACACATCATACAACACGATAATCTGACCTTTGCAACACATCATACAACACGATAATGGGACCTTTACAACAC
Organism: Ruditapes philippinarum; assembly: GCF_026571515.1. Taxonomy (NCBI): domain Eukaryota; kingdom Metazoa; phylum Mollusca; class Bivalvia; order Venerida; family Veneridae; genus Ruditapes; species Ruditapes philippinarum. The sequence continues at coordinate 71,051 of NW_026862929.1, read as the reverse complement.
GATGATGTGACCTTTACAACACAATAATGTGACCTTTGCAACACATCATACAACACGATAATGGGACCATTACAACACATCAAACACCAAAATGACCTGACCTTTACAACACATCATACAACACGATGATATGACCTTAACAGCACGATGATGTGAGCTTTAAAACACGATGATGGGACCTACAATACTGAGACATTTACATAACCATAACAATTTACATGTAATTCATTAAAAAAACAGGCTAAATCCCGGTACCATTAAGTTAACAACTGACGAGCATACAGTTGACAAATGATTGCAAAGACTTACTGTTATGAAGATTGCTTTTAATTCACCGGTAACCTGCTGTAGTTTTATGGATTTGCAATTCTTTGAATTAAAAAAGTCCATTTGAAGTTTCAGGTGTTTCAATATTCAAATACAAAACTTAGACTACCAACAGTATAAAACCTAGTCAGACTGATACTGTTGACAAATTCTAAACACTTCCGGTTCCAGTAGATTAATAATGGTTAAGAAAGGAAATCAGACTAGTATAGGAGCAAAAATATTTCACTAAGTTTTCAAAGTGTATAAACTTGAAGGCTTCGTGATAGGCCACAGTTTGCGTCTTGTACTTATAAAAGGAGAGACACGTCTTCGTCTTACAAAACAAAGGCTGCATTTTTGTGCTCTATGCTTGCAAAACGAGGATCGGATCGTGTTTTCATGTTGTGGTTTATACTTTTAAAAGGAATGTCACATTTATGAGCTTTGCTCTTACAAAATGGTCCGTTTCCGTGCCTCATCACAAATGAAAAGGCCAATATGTACGAATGAGCAAGTAATTTGGAAATGTTACTCAAACTACCAGATTTTAAACAAGAGGACTATAAAGTTTTCTGACACATAATACAATATGTAGGGCAAGCTTAATCATCAAAGTTTAATTTAACACCTCAGACTCCCCATTCAAAGATAAAAATAACCATTTTTCAGTTGTGTTTCTCCAGTATACAATAATGTTTTCCGACGAAATTCGTAACGTTTTCCAGGAACATCGTGACAGTTATCATAAAAACTCCTGACAAGTTATCATAAGAACTCCATCCTTCGTGTAACAGTTCCTCCCCATGAGTTTTAAGTTACTAGTATGAAACACGAAATTTACGTGATTTCACAAGTTTTCTTACTTTTAAAATATTTAGACGAAACGAAATATTCCCACGCAAAAAATAGCAATAACCGGCATGCCGCTCATACATTTATTTCTGTGTTTAGTTCCCTTTGATTTGTTTTTACAGCACTGGTGCCATTTGTGAGAGGCGGGTGCATAGAACAAATAATGCAAGACGCGAATGCCTCACAATGTTTCAGGATCATAGGTACATACATGACAGAGGCTGGAACTGGCGGTCCAAATATAAGTAGTGTTGAAGGCATAGCGCAGTTTATATGCAGGTACGTTTTATTTCTTAAACGGACATTGATATATTTTATTTCCAGACTCATATCGATACATGTTATTTGAAACAAATATACATTCTATTAGTTTCAAATGGATATTGATATTTTCCCTTATTTTTAAACGGTCATTGATAAGTTCTATTTCTAGACACATGTCTATACAATCTATTTTTCAAACGGATATGTTAGTTTATTTAATGAACGAACACTGATTTATTTTATTTCTAAACGAACATTTATACATTTCATTCCTTAGTGGACATTGATACATTCTTTTTTTAACGGACTTTGACACAATTTATTTTTAGACACATGTCGATACATTATAGAGTCATGAAACTTTTCAGGAATGTTGATCAGCATGTGTAGCTGTGCACCTGGGTATTTTCGTCTGGATTTATTTAGTATTTTTAGAGGAATTGCCCTTGACTTTAAGTTTTGCAATTTTCAACTTGTGTCGCATGTAACTCAAAAAGTATTTGACATAGTGTCTTTAAACCTTACGGGAAGGTTGCTCAGCATATTTAGTTTTGCACCTGGGGTTTTGCTTGTGGATTTATCCAGTATTTGTAGAGTTATTACCCTTGACTTAGTAAAAACCGTTCCATTATGTTGTACTTATGCACCTTGGGGTTTGCTCGTGGATTTATTCAGTATTTGTAAAGTTCTTGCCCTTTAATTAGTAACAGATTTTTAGTTTTCAAAAAATATTTGCTCTAGAGTCATAAGATTGACAGAACAGTGGCGCGTTGGGGGCACCCGTGTCCTATGGACACATTTCTAGTTTGTTATATTGGTTTATGGCATTTTTCCAAATATATAGGTTAGCATGTCTTTATACTGCTGGCAGATCATTTTTGTTCCCTATTATTGAAATCCCTAAATTTAAAAAAAAACTGTTACAAAATTAAAACATGGAAATTCATTACACAATGTCAGCATTACAAAATGTCAGCATTACACAGTCACAGTATTACAGAATGTCAACATAACACAATGCCAGCATAACACAATGTCAGCATTACGCAATGTCAGCATTACACAATATCAGCATTACACTATGCCAGCATTACACAATATCAACATTACACAATATAAGCATTACAAAATGTAAGCATTACACAGTACCAGCATTACACAATGTCAGCATTACACAATATCAACGTTACACAATGTCAGCATTACACAGTTCCAGCATTAAACAATATCAGAATTACACAATGTTAGCATTACACAATATCAGTATTACACAATGTCAGCATAACACAATGTCACCATTACACAGTGGTAGCATTATTCAATGTAAGAATTACACAATATTAGCATTACGCAATGTCAGCATCACACAATATCAGCAAAATATAATGTCAGCATTATACAGTGCTAGCATTGCACAATGTCAGCATAACACTATTTCAGCATTACACAATGTCAGCATTACATAGTTTTAGCATTACAAAATGTTAGCATTACACAATATCAGCATTACACAATGTCAGCATTACACATTGTCAACATTACACAATGTCAGCATTACACAGTGCCAGCATAACAACACAGTGCCATCATAACACAATGTCAGCATTACACAGTGCTAGCATTACATAATGTCAGCATTACACAGGGCAAGCATTACACAGTGCCAACATTACACAGTGACAGCATTACACAATGACAGCATTACACAATATTAGCAGGTTAAGGGTGAAAATCTCATAATATTTATACAACAACATGAATTGCTTTTGTTTTTGGGGCCATGCAGCGCTGTGTCAAAATGTTTTGCAGCACCTCAGACCGGAAATAGTGGAAGGATTGTTAAACGAAGTGTTCCAAATTCAAATAACTATTACCTGCTTTTCGTTACAAACGCCAAATTAGCATGCGGGTAAGTTGATTGAATTAAAAAATTAAAAATATACACAACTCTTTAAAATCCGATCAAGTTTTGTTTTTAGTTGTTTATGACAATTTCAACACAATTTTGATCATGAAGCCACCTATTCTGGTCTGAACTATAGCCTTCCAAACCACTATCTCTCCAAACTGATCCCGAATAAACGTTTTTGAACTGGGCTGAAATATTGTTTGTTCAGTGGCATGCAATTTTGGGCCGAAGTGTTCAAACATTAAATTATTATAATCCGGTACTTAATCATCTGCCTGTGGGCTTACGGTCAACATGCTTATATGACTTGAACGTCGAAAATGTTTATTTAATTGCACACTAGGCAGACAATCGTTCAACTACTAGTATATACATGTCGGTGTAAAAAACACAATTGACGGGCGGGAAAATATTCGTCTATTTTTAACATATCCCAACTGTAAATCAATGTTTTGCTCCAAACGGAGCATGCTAACAAATTTCTGGCCATGTGCAAGCTTTACTTTACGAGAATTTCGACGTTATGGTTATTTTCAGTCAAAATTCCCGTAAAGTTTGCACAGGGCCAGAAATTTGTCAGCATGCTCCTTTGGATGTTGGCTATAAATCCATAACATTGATTTACTCGAGCACAGTTGGGATATGTTAAAAGTAGATGAATAGTAACCGTCCGTCAATTGTTTTTTTTTACATCGACATGTATATACTAGTACGCCTGTCGTCAGGTTGAACGTTTGCCAGCCCATTTGATTGTACGGTGTGAATTGATTGGCTAAAATGTGAAAATAAGTAAAACTAGAAATGTGTCCATATGACACGGGTGCCCCCACCGCGCAACTGTTCTGTCAATCTTATGACTCTAGGTCAAATATTTTTTGAAAACTAAAAATCTTTTACTAAGTAAAGGGCAAGAACTTTACAAATACTGAATAAATCCACAAGCAAACCCCAAGTTTAAAATTGCAAATTTATACTACTGTAAGTCAAGGGAAATAACTCTAATAAAACTGAAAAAAATCCACATGCAAAATCTCAGGTTCATAGCTTCACAGTGATGTGAATCATTATTCCTGTAATTTAGTGATGTTGATCATTATTCCTTTAAAATTGGTCGATTCTAACCCAAGCACTCAAGGAACAAATAACAACATAATGAAACAGTTTTTACTAAGTCAAGGAAATAACTCTACAAATACTGGATAAATCCACAAGCGAAACCCCAAGTGCAAAACCAAATATGCTGAGCAACATTCCCATAAGGTTTAATGACTCTATGTAAAATCCTTTTTTAGTTACATGCGACACAAGTTGAAAATTGCAAACATTTTCTAAGTCAAGGGCAATAACTCTAAAATTACTAAATAAATCCAGACGAAAATACCCAGGTGCACAACTACACATGCTTATCAATATTCCTGTAAAGTTTCATGACTCTATTTCAAATACTTTTTGAGTTACATGCGACACAAGTTGAAAATTGCAAAATTTTACTTAGTCAAGGGGAATAACTCTAAAAATACTAAATTAATCCAGATGCACAACTATACATGCTGATCAACATTCCTGCAAAGTTTCATGACTCTAGGTCAAATACTTTTTGAGTTACATGCGACACAAGTTGAAAATTGCAAAATTTTACTAAGTCAAGAGCAATAACTCTTAAAATACTAAAAATATCCAGACGAAAATACCCAGGTGCACAACTACACATGCTGATCAACATTCCTGTAAAAAGTTTCATGACTCTAGGTCAAATACTTTTTGAGTTACATGCGACACAAGTTAAAAATTGCAAAATTTTACTAAGTCAAGGGCAATAACACTTATAATACTAAAAATATCCAGACGAAAATACCCAGGTGCACAACTACACATGCTGATCAACATTCCTGTAAAGTTTCATGACTCTAGGTCAAATACTTTTTGAGTTACATGCGACACAATTTGAAAATTGTAAAATTTTTCTAAGTCAAGGGCAATAACTCTAAAAATACTAAAAATATCCCAACTCAAATACCTAGGTGCACAACTTCACATGCTGATCAACATTCCTGTAAAGTTTCATGACTCTAGGTCAAATACTTTTTGAGTTACGTGCGACACAAAAGAGAACGGACGGACGGAAGGACGGACATTCTCACAGGACAGTAATTATGTGGCTACTCTATTGTTCTCTCTATTGTTCTTTTTAGCCACACAAAAGAAAATAGCCACATAAAAGCATTACGGAATGAATGACATCAAAGAGAAAGAACAGTTACCTATTGTCCCTCTAGCCACATAATTACTCTCCTGTGAGTGCGGACAGACGGATGGACGGACGGACAAGGGTAAATCTAAATGCCCGCCACTAAAGTGGGGGCACAAAAAACAGGAATATGTGCATCACGCAGTAAAATATATTTTACTGCTGAAAACTGATAATTTCTGTTATGTCGTAGAAGCCCAAATTAAGAAATTGTAAATTGTGATTGTATGCAATTCAAAACGGCGAAGGGTTTTATTAATAAACCGGATATTTGTTTTAAGAATTGCGTTTAAATAACTGGTTTAACTAAAACCTTTAGTTATTTTCTTGATTTTCAAAGTATGTTCTGAATGTAAACATGGCAAAATTCTAACAACGGTTGACTTTAAGCTTCCTCAAAGGTGGTTTGTTGAGTAGCATCCGGTGGTATTAATTAGCATTTATTTATAATTATCTACTACACAAACTTTTCTATCTCCAACGTTTCGAGAGGTTGAACCCCTCTTTTTCAAGGAATTTCTGTTTATTTCTATAAGTCAGATATTTATCTTTTTACATGTCTTTTATTACATGCTTTTTGGTGGTTTATAGAAACTGATCAGTTATACAAAACTGGTAATTTCACTGTTTCAAACAGTGAAATTACCACTTTGATAATTTCACTGTTTTGTTTCAGTGAAATACAAGCGTGCACAGTTCTGGGTACCAAATCGTCGTAAATGACGTCACGTTGTATTATTATTTGGCGCGCTTTTCATTCAGTTTTAGGTTTAATGTCTTTTTAAAACGTTTCTTTGCATGTAATAAAAAGAAAATTTGTTTAGTTTAGTGTAAGATCGAAATATATTTCACCTTGTGAACACCAAAAGTTTATATTTCACTCGTGGCTGCGCCACTCATGAAATATACCTTTTGGTGCTCACTCGGTGAAATATATTCCGATCTTACACTGAATTAAACAAATATCCTCTATATCTTACACTATGTTATGTATACAGGAAATAACGTCGTTGACGTCAACAAAAATTGTTATAATAATACAATAACAATACAATAATTGTTGACATCAACGACGTCATTTCATGATCAAGACATGTAAATAGAGAATAATAGGTTGGTGCCGTGGATGGATAAAGTTTATCTGGCGAGGCGGAGGAATTTATTGGGTGAGCCGAAGGCACCAATCTATTATTCTATTTATCCTGTCACCGTTTTTTAAAGAATTTTATTAGGCAAACTTCTTTTAATCATGTTTCTATATAAACAAAGAAGGCCCGAAGCGTGCATTATTCTACAACAATGCACTCGCCGTTCTTATTATCTCCCTATGTATTTTCACATTGAGGGCGCCATTTTGTTTAAAAAATGTGATAAATAAAAACAATTTTTTGTCGAATTTTGTTGTAAAAACTATCTAGAATGAAAGAAAATTGTCTAACTAAGAAAATGAATTCGAACACCAATATCTTTTATTCAGTCGTTAATGCTGTACAGACGTTTAAAGTATTGTTTACTTGACGTCACAATGTAGCGCCAAACAGCACGTGCAAAACAATAAAATAAGTACGCTATTTTAATGTCGCAAACGAGTTAAGTTTTACATTTATTTCACTTTTAATAATTTTTTATTTCGCTTGAAAAATTATAGAGTGAAATAAAATAAACAAACAAAGTTTTATCAACGTTTCCTAAATTCGTTATTCTACACACAGAAGATTTAACGACAGTTTTTTCATTCCACTTGAACGGCTTGTAAAGAACGTTTCTGTTGGAAACTCTGAGGCGAAAACAATTTTAACCACCAAACATAAAGTCCAACATTATAATAATAATTATATTTTTTCTTGAAAAGTAGTCCGGCAAACATGCATACCACGTGATCAAGTGCCTTAGATCAGTAAAAATATACGGCACCTTGTTATCGGGCCGAAATTGATACAAGTGACAGGATAAGAAATAAATATGTGATTTATAAAAATAAACAGAAACTCCTTGAAAAAGAGGGGTTTAACCCCTCGAAACGTTGGAGAAAAAAAGTTTGTGTAATAGATAATTTTTAACTAACAGTACTGTTTCGAGATTGAATGTATATTCATTTAAAGATCAAATACTTGTTGCTTGTTTTTTATATTCATTTTTAACTCATAACTCATATTTATTTTAAGGGACTTCTTTCGCAATTTTGTTTGAAAATCTGATAAATACAAAATAACTTTTTGTTGAATTTTGTTTTGAAAACTATCTAGAATGATAGAAAATGGTCTAACTAAGAAAATAAATCCGAACACCAATATCTTTAATTCAGTCAATAACGTTGTACAGACGTTTAAAGAGTTGTTTACGTGACGTCACAATGTAGCGCTAAATATCCCGTGGAAAACAAGACAATAATTATGTTAATGCATGCTGTATACTTGCAGTTGCGTAGCAAGCAAAGGGTTTCATAACTATTTTTCTTTGATAATGAAATTAAATAAAAATATTATTTTTTCGTTTTTCGTGAAATATGGTATATATACTTGTCATTATTCAACAATCATTTTCAGTTCTATGAGAGAACAGATGACGTGTATGTTCAAAGCATGTCCAAAATCAATTGTAGAGAAAGCGCAGGAACATTTTGTGAACGCTCTGAAGGCGAGAATGTCGAGCCCATATGGGGCGGTCACATTCGAAGATACCAAAGGTTTTTTCATGAATGAATGTCCCAAAGTTCCAAAAGGTACAATTTACATATATTTTTCATTTTCTTCTAAAAGCAAATTTTCCTTGAACATTACAATAACCTTAAAGTGAAATTGTCAACTTTCAAGCAAAAGTGTTATTTAATTTTACACTCGAAAAAATGGTATGAATGTTACGTATTGCAAAATTTATTAGAAAATACATTGCTGGAATAAAACAAGCATGTCTCATATGAACAATTATTTTTACTTTTTCGGGAAATGATATCCTTAATATTGCTCATGACAGACAGAATTTTATTTACATGTTTATTTCATTATCAGATTTTTTCAGAAAGCACATGTGAAGACGAGAATGTATTCGTTTCCAAAGAATTTGTGGATTGTTACGAAGGAGCTGCTGCAAAATACGCCGAGACCAGAACATGCAAGTAAGTTCTATCTTAATTTTGTCATTATCTAATAGTGATTATGTTAAGATGTTTTATTACATGCTTTTCGGTGGTTTATAGAAATATATCAGTGATATAAAACTGGTAATTTCACTGTTTGAAACAGTGAAATTACCACTGTGATAATTTCACTGTTTTGAATTTAAGCCCCTTACGTTGTTTCAGTGAAATACAAGCGTGCACAGTACTGGGTACCAACTTAATGACGTGACGTCGTAAATGACGTCATATTGTATTATAATTTGGCGCGCTTTTCATTCAGTATTAGGTTTAATGTCTTTTTAAAACGTTTCTTTGCATATAATAAAAAGAAAATTTGTTTAGTTTAGTGTAAGATCGAAATATATTTCACCTTGTGAACACCAAAAGTTCATATTTCACCCGTGGCTGCGCCACTCGTGAAATATACCTTTTGGTGCTCACTCGGTGAAATATATTCCGATCTTACACTGAACTAAACAAATATCCTCTATATCATGGTTTGTTGTCATGTTGTTATTTAATCTGCCTCTAACATTAGTACCATTGGTTTGAGCATCATAAAGGCCCTTGTTTTCTCACGTAGTACAGTAAGATTCTAACTTGTTTTTATTACATGTAAATAATATAATTAACAACAAGTAAGTATTTTTAAATGTTAAAACTACCAAAGAATACATATGATGTTATATCGTTTACTTGATATTGAGAAATTGCGCATGTTTTACAGATGTCTATGTCACATAATACTTATTATATTCATGTATACCATCAGAGACAATTGTATACTCTTTCTAAAATACTTTGACAAGTAATAAGCCAGGGAATGATTCTGTATTTCGCTTTCGTTCCAATACGATAATGATAATCAAAACAAGTGACATAAGGATCTTAACCAATGACATGACAGTCTTTACCAATGACATGATACAATACAAACAAGTGTCATGATAATGAATTTCATACATGTTCAGTAATTCGACAGCGTTCCTGCGCTATAATGATAGTCTTAACCATTGACATAATATTCTTAATCAGTGACATGATAATCAAAACCAGTGGCATGATAATTTTAACCAGTGACATGATAATATTAACTAGTGACATGATAAAACAAACCAGTGACATGATAATCTGAACAAATGACATGATAATCAAAACCAATGACATGATAATACAAACCAGTAACATGATAATTTAAAACAGGGACATGATAATCTAAACCAGTGACATGATAATCTGAACAAATGACATGATAATCAAAACCAATGACATGATAATACAAACCAGTGACATGATAATTTAAAACAGGGACATGATAATCTAAACCAGTGACATGATAATCTGAACAAATGACATGATAATCAAAACCAATGACATGATTATAAGTTTATAGTACTGTTTTATACAATTATATTCATTTTTAGGGAATATGATCTCAATAAAGAGTGCGTCACTACAACTTACCAACCGAAGTGTGGAAAAGAAATCGCGGAGTTTTTGGTTCGCAACACACACGTAATATTTCCGGGAGTCCCAGATGATTGCGGAAATAAAGGAAACTCAGGAAGCGTGATTTCGACGTCATTCGGACTACTACTGTTTATATCGTCTCTGTTTAACATATTGTAACAATTAAAAAAAAAACAACAACCAAACAACAAAAACATCGTAACAAAATTGTAAATATTTACTCATAGAATGTTAACGACCACAAGATGTCATGTAAAGGACACTAGTATAAAACCGTCGGAAAGACCTGAAAATTCAGACAGTCTCGGAACATAGCCTTTGGTGTCGGCTGCTCGGCGGCTTAGTTCTAACAATTTTATATTAAAATTTCTACATTTATAATTTACAATTTTCAGTGGAGTAAATGTAAGACTTGATAAATTGTATGTGACATAAGTAAATGAAGACCTGAATGCAACATCCGGTAGAATTCTTTGTTCATTAGCTATACGGTTTTAAAGCATATACGTTTTTTCCTTATCACTTATTAATAGAACTATTGTATCATTAAATATCTACGCAATATGTTTTCTATATTTTGCAGTGCACCTAAGCATAATTGTTTAGAGTATTGTTAACACATGTCTAATATATGTTTTCCTGATCAATGTAATATAAAATCGTTCAAAACACTGTAAACAAAGTATCAAAAAACTGTAAACAATGCACAGGGGTATTTAAAACTATGACTTTATAGTACACTGTTATACAAACTATGACTATTTTCTAGTACAGTGTAGATGTTTTGTAATTCACAGATTATTATATTGATGTTACGTCATTTAGCTTCATATTCAGCATTTTATTATAAAGTTTTATACTAATACAGTGCTGGTTTCGTGTTATATAATATTGGTCGTAACAAGTCCCCTTTTCTTTTAAGAACGAACACATTTTCTTCTGTATACAGAATGGACAAGGTTTATAACGTTTTAAGTAATAGAAAGAGCGTCGAAGAATTATACTATCTGATTTGTACGAGGGGATTCCATGTCGTTATAATATGAAACCCAAGAAAAAGTAACCAATGTACGAGCATTTAATATGACTTTTCTATAAGTTATAAATAAACACTAGAAAAAGTTTAGCCAATCAACGAGCATGCTCTATGTTTAGCCCTGTCTGACTACAGTTAACGCACTGTGCATGTATGGCTCTTACTTACATATTTTTAACAGAAAGGTTTCCAAACTATGATACAATAATTATTTTAGAGCTTGTTAGACACGTATCACCTTAAGAAAGCAGAGTGGAATGTGAAAGTATTTGTCATAGAATTAGCAACATATGAACTAAGTAGTAATTTGACTTCCATAAAAAAATACTAAATCACTATAACTGTATTAATTGCAAATAAGCAACATTAGCAAAAGATGGTTCAAGTAAATGACCAATGAATTACTTTTTGGAAACTATGACCGAAGTAGTATAGGCGTCGGTTTGGCATCACGACTGCGCATGCGCGGCGCCATATTGGATTCTATTTTTAGAATGACATCATCGTTCTATTTCAAGAATGACATTATCGTTCTATTTTTAGAATGACATTATCGTTCTATTTTTAATCTCCCGGAAGTATACGGAGCTGACTCGTATACACGATTTAGGGCTTGAATCGCGGACATTGAGGGTCAGGTCCTCGGCCCTAGACGGAGAGATAATTAACATCATGAAAGATAAAAGAAATGTTTCTAAATAGATACGTGCTTAATTTATAAATAAAAAAACAAATAGTTTTTTTTTAATAGGTTCAAAATAAATAATATTTATAAAATATAACTCGTTTACTTACCTACATTTAGTAAGGAAATGACTGTCATAGCGTAACGTTCTTGTAGACTGCGCATGATCTATTTTTAGTCGCGGTATTTCACAACCACCAGGAGCTATTTCATCAGCCCCACGCGGGTGTCAATGAAAGAAAAAGGCATTAAGTACAGTAGCCGCTCAGTCTAGATTCACAATACCTAGCGGCACTATGTTGAACAAAAACCCTTTATCCTTCGTTACTAAATATAACTTTTCATTAATCACAAAAGAATCTATTATCCTTTCAAACGCAGCGACCGTCAAGTACAGTCGCCACTTAGTCTAGATTTACAATACCTAGCGGAACTATGTTGAACAAAAACCCTTTATCCTTCGTTACTAAATATAGCTTTTCATTAATCTTATCCTTTTAAATGCAGCGACCATTAAGTAAAAACGCATTAACGAGAAATTGCTACGCATGCATTAACATATTTTAACACTTCATATATTGTACTGTTCCTTTTAAGTGCATGCTACGGTAAACTGATTGCATATTTTAAACACGGTTGCCCTTAGCAACTGGTCAAATTTTGTGATTTTTATGAACACTTCAGATTCTTATTTTTTATACAAAAAATAAATTTTAAATGAATAACTTATGTATAAGAAAGTTGTAAACTGATTTTAAATGAAATTTATAATACATTTAAGCTATAAACCGGTTTTTTATCGTTTGGGCAACCGTTTACGCTCAAAATTTTTGAGATAAAGTCGTTATAAGATAGAATAAACCGAAAGCTTTCGTTTTGACCCGGGTTCTCGATTCGATTTTCAGCCGTTTTTGAGTTATGACGCAAGAGCGATTTTAAAACCCTAAATTGCGAAAGTCAATAAAAACGTTAGAACTTTTTACCAATCGATTCGTCTCGTCGCGCTGATTAAGAAAATATATAGTTTTATGGGTTTATCTTTTACCGTTTTCGAGTAATTCGAGTTTAAAGTCACCGGAAGTGACGTCACAGAAATTTCAAAATCGATTTCTTCGTTATTACTTGACCGAATATATACGTGTTTGGTATCGTTGGAAAGCATTTTACCACACCTGTTACCTGACGCTATTCAAAAAGCCATTGGACCGGAACTGAAATCACTGAAGCGTAAAAACGTGTTTTCTGTACCACGTCCGGACCGAACTAAGGCGTGTTTGGTATCAAACGAAATGTCTTAAGCCGCTCTTTATGAATACGGACTAAAATCGAAATTAAAATCACTCATGCGTAAAAATCATTAAAATAACTAAAATAAGCTTACCCCCAGTCTTTACTCCTTGCCTATCAAACTATTTATGACAAGTTACTATAGCCTATCGTTAAACGGTCCAGTTACGACAGGTTTAAACCGGTATTGCTATTTTTGATTAGCCAATGAAATTGAAGAACGAGGTTTTTAAACCATTTTTTTTAAAGTTCATAAAACCCTTAGATTTATATGCCGTTTGAAAGATCTCTGCGAGTAGATACAGAAAATGTATTATTATATGGATCTATCTTTTACTGTTTCTGAGATAGGAGAGTTTCAATATGGCAGACAAAATCACTCATGCGGAAACACGCGCATAACTTTTTCGTTTATGAACGAAACATAGTTATGTTTGGTATCAAATTGAAGGTCTTGACGAGTACATTTTAGTCACGCGATCAAACCGGATGTGAAATCACTCATGCGTGAAAAATATATATTTTGGTTACTAGAGCAACCAAATACGATATGATTTTTAATTGTTGACTACCAATTGAAAGAACAGTTCAATACCTTTAATTTACACCCCACATTATCGATTCGATTTTCAACTGTTACAGAGTTATTACGTAACAGCGATTTTAATCCCAAATTTTCAAAGTTTACAAAACCCCCTTAATTTATATACCGTTAAAAAGATCTCGACGAGTAGATTCAGAAAATGTATAGGTTTATGGGTCTATGATTATGAGTTACTGAGATATTACAGATATAGACTTAGTGTATTTTAACCACCAATGTAAGATAAAGCGTTATTGCACTAAATTGTTTGAAAAATATTCAAATGAGTGTGGCGTCCTTATTTATGGGTCGATTTTATCCATTTTGGTATCAAATTAAAGGTATTCAAGAGTACTTTCAGACGCTGTTGATAGTAAAGTTCATACTGGAAGTCAAAATCACTCATGCGTTAAATGACAATTCTCCGCTTATTTCTGGACATAACATGGGTATGTTGCACATCAAACGAAAGGTCTTGACAAATGCGACAAGCTGAAACTAACAAACCGCAAGTGAAACCAATCACGCGTAAAAATCATTAAAATAACTAAAATAAGCTTACCCCCAACCTTTACTCCTCGCTATCTAAATCGGCAATGAATGAATCGCTACGGTTAATCGTAATAAATGGAGTAAAAGAAGCGTTCGGATTGGTCACTGATAAGACAGTATTCTGATTGACTCGAAAGCAGGTTGGACAACCGTTCCTTAAAATGTGTAAAAAATACATAAAACAAGTGAGGAGGAGGAGGAGGTGGAGGAGGAGGAGGTGGAGGAGGAGGAGGAGGAGGAGGTGGAGGAGGAGGAGGAGGAGGGGAGAAGGTGAAGAAGGTGGAGGAGAAAAAGAAGAAGCAGGAGGGGTAGGAGGTGTAGGAGGAAGAGGAGGAGGAGGAGGTGGAGAAGGAGGAGGAGAGAAGGAGGGGAGGAGGAGGAGGAGGTGGTGGCGGAGGAGAAGGAAAGGAATTTTTTTCCTGTATCTGCAAACGTAAGAATCGTTAAATAAACTTGTAAGAAGGCAGATTTCTTCGGCTTTTATAAATCTTGCTACTAAAATGAATAAGTGTTCTGTATGTAATCAGGTGTTCTCTAGGCTTGACAACATGCGAAGACATGAACGTTATATGCATAGCAGTAACGACACAGTTAAAAGTAATTCTCTATTACAAGAAGTAACTCAAGGGAAAACTTCAGAAAAGATGACATTTCACCACCCTTTTTCCATGGTTGTTTTCCGGACCCAGTGGTAGTGGAAAAACAGAATGGACCAGAACACTGCTGTTATCTAACCTAGTACGTCAGCCGCCTGAACGCATCATATGGTGTTTCGGACAATGGCAACCTCTGTATGACGAACTTAAGCGTAGAATACCTTGGATAGAATATGTACACGGTATCCCCGACTACTTGAATAATCCCGAGTACATCAACGCCAGCAAAAGGAACCTGATCGTTTTTGACGATTTAATGACAGAGGCCAAATGTGACCAGAGAATCGCCGATCTTTTTACCAAAGGCAGTCACCACAGGAACATATCTATCGTGTATCTAACTCAAAATTTATTTCCTCAAGGAAAAGCCTGCAGAGATATCGCGTTGAATACGCAGTACCTAGTATTGTTTAATAACCCCATTGACAGACAGCAGGTGGCTACGTTAGCGAGAAGAATATATCCTTCCTCCTATAACATCTTTATGAAACGCTTCGAACAAGCAACATCAAGACCTCACGGTTATCTAGTGTAGACTTGAAATCCTCTACTCCAGAACATGACCGTTTGCGCGAAAACATTTTTGAAAGTCAAGGTAGGAAAAGACAGCCTGCGGATGATTCCGAAAAATGAGATTAGTGAAGAAGAAACCTTGTCTGACAATACTTTAAATGATGATGTTGATGATGATTATGAGGAGGAGGAGGTGGATGAATCAGACGACGAAAATATTGGAATGAAAAGAAAGTCTTTCTTTACGGGACCCCCTGGTAAGCGTATAAAAGAAGAGCTCAAAGAAGAACGCAAACGTCATAACATATGGGATAGAAGATTTCAAAAGCCTTTACGACAGTTTTGTAAAGAACAATTTAAAGACGGGCTAAACAGTTACATAGATCAAGAATTCGCTTTTGATGAGGCTTATGCTCGCACTGCTAATGATGTGTTGCCACATTTGAGAAAGAAGATGAGACAAAATTATGCCCAGTTTTTGATTGACTTTTACGCATTACAAGAGGACCCCTCTCAGCAACAAGTTCTCCAGTCAGCGAAGAAACTTAGACATCAGCATGACATGACAATTGAAGAATCTATCCGACAAGCCGTTAAACTTAGAAAAGACCTGTTTGAGACGTTATGGCCAATCACGACATCAAGGATTGTAATGGTGAGAATAATAAAGATGATGACGATGAAGATCACTTATTAGATGAAGAATAAAAATACCGTAAGAATGATCTTTGCTCCTTTACTTTCAAAACACAACATGGGTTCCATAGAGGTGTACGATCATACACAACAAAAATGGGTGCCGTATATAGATGACTCAGAGAAATGGTATCAGCATTTTAAAGATTTGAGAGACGGTTACGTGACACCCGATCATAGAGGCCGTTACATTATCGGTAGCGGTAATTCGCGTAGAAGGCTCGTGACACTAGAAACGAAACTCAAAGAAACGGAGAAAAAGCTTAAAGAAACGGAAGAGAAGCTTCAAAATGCACAACGCCCTGTGGTCAATATGGTTAGCCCCGTGACACAAGCGGTTGAAATGGCAAAGTCGGAAGTTAAACGATTACGTGATTCCAATATAGAAAAGTCGGCGCCTAAGAGGCGTAAAACGGATATTGACTGGACTCGGTTCACTTTCTAAAATGGATAATTACCAGCTAGAAAATATATTGAAAAGATACTAGTACCTAGTGACAGTGTGTGCGGCTGTTGAAATTCATAAACAAAAAGGAAGATTTGTGATTTCAAATACAGACACGAGTGAAGGATCTGGAAAATATTAGGTCGTGGACCAGACAAGTCTTTTAATTCATTGAGTAAACGACCCAGTCAGTATACTGTTCACTTTGAGGAATTGTTGCAAAGAGCCTTACTGGATGAATTGCAGTCAAATACAGGATTCAAATTCGAAAATATGCGGACTATATTGTGTATATTACATCATGTATAGAAACATAAAAGACCTTTTAACACAATTTGATGTACAATGCAGGAAATTGAATGACGATTTTATTCGATTTTATTTTAGTTTCATGTATAATGAATGTAAAGGTACCCAATAAAAGGTTGTAAAGAAAAATATTGCCTTGTTATGTATAATGATACCATGTAAATGTAATTGATTGATACGCTTAAAATATAAAGAAGACAAATACTACTTCAAGTCAAATATGTTTATTTTCTATATGGTAACATATATAATTACAAAGTTATATATCATTTTACATAATGGGCTTTTATATATGTCGTTTTCAGTTTAAACTGTTCTCTTTCAAGATAGAGCTTCTTTTCTCCAACACACTGTGAATATGATCAATAACTTTAGAAATTTGTTGTCCATTTTCGTGAACGAATTCTTTCATATTTTTATCGGATACAGGCATTGAATATAAAAAATGGGGGTGTGTATACTTTACATGAACCAGTATATGTACAGGTAACAATCCATTCTTCTGTCCTATTTCTTTTGCGCGTGGATACCATACATTAAACAGTTCATTCATTCTATGTAAACACTTGCGTTGAAAATCGACCTCTATACAGTCATACACCCGGAAAGGAACACCCATACTTATTGCCAACATTGACAATGAACTAGGTACCGCGTTATTTAAAAAGTAACTTTTCAGTTCTGCCCGAGTATTAAGTTCCATAGTAGTTTTTGAGCTTAATGTCATAAATGCTTGTTCCATTTGGTCGACTTGACACAAGTCTGTAGGTGTATATTCAGTCCCGAAATCATCATAGTCCATCTTGAGGGTTAAAATTCTAAAGACAGAATGAGAAAAATCTTAGATTCTGTATTTCTTTATACATGAAGGTTTCTCCTGATTGGTCAGTTTATTCAAGCATTTGATTGCAAGTTATTTTTAGCTTATGACTTCATGACCTATGAATAGAAAATTATTGAAATCGATTCATGCATAAGTGAATTATAGTAAGTTCAATATAAAAATATATATATTTTTACGCATGAGTGATTTTGACTTCCAGTATGAACTTTACTATCAACAGCGTCTGAAAGTACTCTTAAATACCTTTAATTTGATACCAAGATGGATAAAATCGACCCATAAATAAGAACACCACAGTCGTTTGAATATTTTCAAACAATGTAGTGCAATAACGCTTTATCTTACATTGGTGGTTAAAATACACTAAGTCTATATCTGTAATATCTCAGTAACTCATAATCATAGACCCATAAACTTATACATTTTTTGAATCTACTCGTAGAGATCTTTTTAACGGTATATAAATTAAGGGGTTTTGTAAACTTTGAAAATTTGGGTTTAAAAATCGCTGTTACGTAATAACTCTGTAACAGTTGAAAATCGAATCGATAATGTGGGGTGTAAATTAAAGGTATTGAACTGTTCTTTCAATTGGTAGTCAACAATTAAAAATCATATCGTATTCTGTTGCTCTAGTAACCAATATATATATTTTTTACGCATGAGTGATTTCACATCCGGTTTGATCGCGTGACTAAAATGTACTCGTCAAGACCTTCAATTTGATACCAAACATAACTATGTTTCGTTCATAAACGAAAAAGTTATGCGCGTGTTTCCGCATGAGTGATTTTGTCTGCCATATTGAAACTCTCCTATCTCAGAAACAGTAAAAGATAGATCCATATAATAATACATTTTCTGTATCTACTCGCAGAGATCTTTCAAACGGCATATAATTCTAAGGGTTTTATGAACTTTTAAAAAATGGTTTAAAAACCTCGTTCTTCAATTTCATTGGCTAATCAAAAATAGCAATACCGGTTTAAACCTGTCGTAACTGGACCGTTTAACGATAGGCTATAGTAACTTGTCATAAATAGTTTGATAGGCAAGGAGTAAAGACTGGGGGTAAGCTTATTTTAGTTATTTTAATGATTTTTACGCATGAGTGATTTTAATTTCGATTTTAGTCCGTATTCATAAAGAGCGGCTTAAGACGTTTCGTTTGATACCAAACACGCCTTAGTTCGGTCCGGACGTGGTACAGAAAACACGTTTTTACGCTTCAGTGATTTCAGTTCCGGTCCAATGGCTTTTTGAATAGCGTCAGGTAACAGGTGTGGTAAAATGCTTTCCAACGATACCAAACACGTATATATTCGGTCAAGTAATAACGGAAAAAATCGATTTTGAAATTTCTGTGACGTCACTTCCGGTGACTTTAAACTCGAATTACTCGAAAACGGTAAAAGATAAACCCATAAAACTATATATTTTCTTAATCAGCGCGACGAGACGAATCGATTGGTAAACAGTTCTAACGTTTTTATTGACTTTCGCAATTTAGGGTTTAAAATCGCTCTTGCGTCATAACTCAAAAACGGCTGAAAATCGAATCGAGAACCCCGGGTCAAAACGAAAGCTTTCGGTTTATTCTATCTTATAACGACTTTATCTCAAAAATTTTGAGCGTAAACGGTTGCCCAAACGATGAAAAACCGGTTTATAGCTTAAATGTATTATAAATTTCATTTAAAATCAGTTTACAACTTTCTTATACATAAGTTATTCATTCAAAATTTATTTTTGTATAAAAAATAAGAATCTGAAGTGTTCATAAAAATCACAAAATTTGACCAGTTGCTAAGGGCAACCGTGTTTAAAATATGCAATCAGTTTACCGTAGCATGCACTTAAAA
The DNA here is from genome assembly GCF_026571515.1 of Ruditapes philippinarum. Classification (NCBI taxonomy): domain Eukaryota; kingdom Metazoa; phylum Mollusca; class Bivalvia; order Venerida; family Veneridae; genus Ruditapes; species Ruditapes philippinarum. The sequence goes on along the minus strand of NW_026862929.1, from coordinate 51,413 downwards.
GGAACGGTACAATATATGAAGTGTTAAAATATGTTAATGCATGCGTAGCAATTTCTCGTTAATGAGTTTTTACTTAATGGTCGCTGCATTTAAAAGGATAAGATTAATGAAAAGCTATATTTAGTAACGAAGGATAAAGGGTTTTTGTTCAACATAGTTCCGCTAGGTATTGTAAATCTAGACTAAGTGGCGACTGTACTTGACGGTCGCTGCGTTTGAAAGGATAATAGATTCTTTTGTGATTAATGAAAGTTATATTTAGTAACGAAGGATAAAGGGTTTTTGTTCAAAATAGTTCCGCTAGGTATTGTGAATCTAGACTGAGCGGCGACTGTACTTAATGCCTTTTTCTTTCATTGACACCCGCGTGGGGCTGATGAAATAGCTCCTGGTGGTTGTGAAATACCGCGACTAAAAATAGATCATGCGCAGTCTACAAGAACGTTACGCTATGACAGTCATTTCCTTACTAAATGTAGGTAAGTAAACGAGTTATATTTTATAAATATTATTTATTTTGAACCTATTAAAAAAAAACTATTTGTTTTTTTATTTATAAATTAAGCACGTATCTATTTAGAAACATTTCTTTTATCTTTCATGATGTTAATTATCTCTCCGTCTAGGGCCGAGGACCTGACCCTCAATGTCCGCGATTCAAGCCCTAAATCGTGTATACGAGTCAGCTCCGTATACTTCCGGGAGATTAAAAATAGAACGATAATGTCATTCTAAAAATAGACGGATGATCACATTCTCAAAATAGAACGATGATGTCATTCTTAAAATAGAATCCAATATGGCGTCGCGCATGCGCAGTCGTGATGCCAAACCGACGCCTATACTACTGACCGAACAAAAAAAGCTTTTGATGAATACAAATTAAAGCATTTCTAGGGCTTAATTTATGATTCTTCAAAACTTGTGTCGTTGGTTAGAATTGAATAAACAAAGGCAAAGGGGCCAATTAGAGTGACCAATTATGTCGTGGACAAGGGCGACCAATTATGCAAGTGACAAGGGGGACCAATTATGTCTCAGGACAAGGACGACCATTTATGCCTTGGATAAGGACGATCAACTATGTTGTGGACAACGGTGACCAATTATGTCGTGGATAAGGGCGTCGATTGATAATCGGATATTTATCAAAAGTAATCGAAAATTGTCGAAAGTTAATTGAAAATAAAAGATGATAAGATGGTAAGTCAGCATCGTTTTACTTGTCGCCAAGACTGGTACTTGATTTTGTGAGGTCGCTTTAGTTATATACTGTAATTCTGAAAGTCAGACAATTCCATTCATTCATTCATTCATTCATTCATTCATTCATTCATTCATTCATTCATTCAATCAATCAATCAATCATTAATTCATTCATTCATCATCATCATCATCATCATCAGATGTATTAAAGTAAAATGACCCCAATATGTCCTGGATCATTATTCTATATAACAATTCAATTCAACTTCATGTATAAAATATTGGCACCTGTAACTGTAACATATAAAATATAATCCTTGGTCAATATTTTCAAGAATCACTTCCAACATGATGATGATGAGGAGGGGGAGGATGATGAGGATAAGGATGATGAATGGAAAGAACTTAGATAACGTCTAGTAATAATTAATTGGACCTTTATAATAATCATAAAAAATAAAAATACTATGTTATTATGACATTATCACTGCTCATATGTCCAACCCCTTCCGCTAAAATAACGGCCAGAGTTATAATGAACATTCACTCGTAAAATAACATAACTTCCTCCGGCTTGCCAAGAGTGTATCAAAGAACACCAGCAAATCAACGATTACCTAACGGTACAAAAGGTGACAGGCTTACCAGAACACTTGAAAGTCAATGATAACCTTACACTACAAAAAGGTGACATATGTATCAGAACACACGCAAGTCAATGATAACCTTACACTACAAAAAGTTGACATATATATCAGAACACAAGCAAGTCAATGATAACCTTACACTACAAAAAGGTGACAGATATATCAGAACACACGCAAGTCAATGATAACCTTACACTAAAAAGGTTACATATATATCAGAACACAAGCAAGTCAATGTTTACCTTACACTACAAAAGTGACAGATACACCAAAATACAAGCACGTCAATGATAACCTTACACTACAAAAAGTGACAGATATACCAGAACACAAGCAAGTCAATGATAACCTTACACTACAAAAAGGTGACAGATATATCAGAACACACGCAAGTCAATGATAACCTTACACTAAAAAGGTGACATATATATCAGAACACAAGCAAGTCAATGATAACCTTACACTTCAAAAAGTTGACATATATATCAGAACACAAGCAAGTCAATGATAACCTTACACTACAAAAAGGTGACAGATATATCAGAACACACGCAAGTCAATGATAACCTTACACTAAAAAGGTTACATATATATCAGAACACAAGCAAGTCAATGTTTACCTTACACTACAAAAGTGACAGATACACCAAAATACAAGCACGTCAATGATAACCTTACACTACAAAAAGATGACAGATATACCAGAACACAAGCAAGTCAACTATAACCATTTTTAATGTCTATAAATTGTGTTACATTTTAACATGTGTACTATACAAAATGTTTCTTTTTCTTTTTGCATCTTCATGACATTATTTCGTTTCGGTCGTTGGGCAATGACATGCCTTCACATTCAAGTCAATTCCATGACAATTACTGTGCTATTAAAGTAGCATTTTTTTCCACCGCATGATGACGTTATTCCGCAGTTAATCACATTTTCTTTCTGATAAAGCTTTTCGGTAACAGAATCTCGCTTAATCGTATTTTAGTACCATAAGAAAGAGATTTTCAAGTTGACAAATCTAATTTCATCTGTTCAAACGACACTTGATATAATGTCCTTTCATCAGGGAACACTTTCAGGTCGTACTTACTTTAAGCAGGCCTCGACACTAACTTTTTTGGCAGGTGGTAAGCCGGACCACTAGATTTGAAATTTAGGTGGTCCTTCCGGAAGTCAGGTGGTCAGTTATTATAACCATATTATTATTTGATTCTTTTTTTAATTTGACTCTTTGACTGCAGATTTAGAAAAAAAAATGGCTTTGAATTGATGACAAAGATGTTATAATTTACCTTTTACAGTAAAGAAAACAATATATTTAAAGTATATATATTTCAATCAAATAAAATGTAGGAGTGCAATCAGTAAAGTAAATTATCTGGGTTTTTTTTATCTCATTACAAAAAACACAAATAGGGTTCCGTATTTATGTTTTTTTTATATAAACGACTACTCCCTCAATATAAATTAGGGAATATGAAACCATTAATTTTGTGCTTTTATTTTTCTTACTGTTATTCAAAATACTCATTGCTATACATGTTACTCCTAACTCTTATAATCCTGACAATTATTCTTTTATAGATTAACATTTTTTATAAAGCCTATTAAATTATCAATTCTTAGTCTTTAAAAACCCCAAATAAAATAACTAAAGGAAAAAAAATAAAACCAACGTTAGATAAAACTATATCCCAAATGAGCCTGCCCAACCAAAATTCAAACTGGTCGACGGACCAGTGTTTTTAAAATTACGGGGGTTTTCCCAAAAAATCAGGGTCTCGGCAAGGGAAACCACCAAAAGCCCGGGGCCCTGTTTAAGTAATAAACAATTACTTTTTTTTTTAAAACCAATTTTTCCCCTTTAAAAATTTCCCTTTAAAAATTTAAGTTTTTAAAAAGAATTACACCACGGGGGTATCTTGGGTTTATTTTTTTTGGGGTTCGAAAGAAAAAACAAAAAAATGTTAGGGGAAATTTAACCCCTGAATGTTTTATTTGCAAAATCCGCAATTATCAATCACAAACCCCTTAAAGTTTTTCCCTTCCCCTTTATAATACACAAAAGGGCCAGATACCCCTTAAAGGGGTTTCAAATGACGGCCATTAATTTAAAAACCCTTCTAGGGAAGAAAAATATTCCCCGGAATTTGGTAAAAAAGTTTTCTAATAGAAATTTTTTTTACTTTTCCGCAAATTACCGTAAATATTCAATATTTTTGAAAAGGAAATTTTTACGAGGATTAAATCTTTTTTTCAAGGAAAAGGCTCGTTTTTCCGTAAATTTCGGATTATTGTAGGGGCCTAAAAAAAATTTGTTTTTTTTAAAATTTCCTAAAAAAAAAGAAGGGGATTTTGACCCCAGGACGGGTAAAAAATTTGGGGGCACTGGGACGATTAAACCCAATTTTCTACCATTTTAAAAAAATTAAAGGAGAGAAGAAATTAAACCAAAAAATTTTTGTCTTGTTTTTTTTAAAAATTTTTGTGTTAAACCCCTTTTTAATTAAAAAAACCCAATTTTTGGACCCATGTCTCTAAGGCCCCTTTTAAATAAATGGCTTAATTTGGCTTACAATTTTTAGGGTACTCTGGGTATTTCTTAACAAAAAAAATTTAAGTTCGTTGTTAAAAAAATTTTACGTTTTTAAATCATTATTGGGAGTATATGAAGAAAAAACCGATATTAAAACCCACAAGAATCCAAAAAAGGGTGACAGATATACCAGAACACAAGCATGTCAACTACAAAAGGTGGCAGATATACCAAACACAAGCAAGTCAACTACAAAAGGTGACAGTTATACCAGAAACACAAGCAAGCCAACTACAAAAGGTGCACATATACCAGAACACAAGCAAGCCAATTATAAACTCAGGCTACATATAAGGTACAACATCATAAATTTAAATGTTACCAAAAGCCGTCAATAATGAAGTGTTGATTTTTAAACATTTAGAGGAATAACAATAGAAATATTATCATGTACTTAATTATTGTATATCAAAAGGGCAATCTTTTTTTAGTGTCTATCTATATAAATTTGACACATTCTAAAAAGTGTGTTATACAAAAATGTTGATTTTTTCTTTTTGCATCTGGCCTTATTTCGTTTCGTTCGTTGGCCAATGACATTGCCTTCACATTCAGTGCACTCTCCTATAGAATTATACTACACATAATTTTAATGTACAACTCTGTTAAGGCTGCCAAAGTAGCAAGAAAAACCTGAACAAAATGGAGTTTCATGAAAAACTCGTTTTGATTACAGTAACTATTCTGACATAAGAATGTTAGCTTATTTTTCGTCGCATTTGTCTTTAAACCTGTTAAAAAATCAGTTAAATGATCTTTGACGGGAAGTTTAAAGTGTTTTTGTCGACTATTAACATATAACATGATCACGTGCGGGCATTATTTTAAAATTAATGGGAATAATTAATGAATAATATACATAAATGCTAAAAACTGCAAAGTATGAATTAACACAGTGGAAACATTGAATATTTCCTTTCAACTGCTCAAAGAAATTAAAATTATGTTGATATTTTGCAATGCATTTTATAGAGAATTTTTACATAGCGCATATACTTGTATACAAAAAACTAAGAACCGACATACATGAATCATAGAGTTTAATACTCCTGTCACACCAAGCAGGTTCCAAGTACGTTCTAAAATATGTGGACTGACGACTTTAAAACTGTGCGAAAACGAAAATCTTTACGGTATATTTAAGTATTTCATGGACGAACACGAACGTGTTTGATCTGGAATGTGCTCCAGAACTTTTGGCCTACTCTAAATGTTTGGAGTAGCAACGTTCTTAAAACGTGACGAACGTATTACGAACGCAGTTACCGTGATCAGATCGTACTGGAGACGCGCACTAACGTGATGAGATCAAGCCACGATTGGCAGTTAGAGTTTACACCAGCCCGTTCATCCCTTTAACAAACATACGTAACTTTTTCTTAGTACGTTGTAATTTTGTCTAAATAAAAAAAATCAAAATCAAATTTCTGTACAAGTTTGAAACACGTTTCTATCCAGTTCTAAACGTTTAAAATAAGATATAAGTACGCCAAACTCGTTTCGAAAACTGCGATGTATCATCTCTTAAGATATGGTATTAAAGTACAGACCGCGTACAACCTATGTTATAGAACGATACATTTTCTAACACCATTATGAAAATATGGAATAATATTTCGTTTAGTACAAAATCAAACACCTCACTACAGTTCTTCGAATATAACTACAAACGCATTCTACTTGAAAATTCAAATTAAATCTATATACTCTGTGCGTTATCATGATTTCAGACATGAGATATATAGAGGATATTCAAGTTTTTTTCTATAAATACAGTATTTATTTTCATCGAGTGGTATGAAAATAAATATTTCACGAGTGGCGGTGATTTTCTTATCACAATATAAAAATAAATCATGTATTGATAGAAAAGAACTTGATTTTCTGTTTATCATATACTTTTTCTCTTTTTTTGACCTTACAGTTCTTTACTTTTCGTTTAATTTTGTTTATTGGCTGACTTAAGAAGAAAGTAGTTTCGCCAAGATACCAGTGAAAATACTGAAAATATGTTTCACTACAGTAAAAAAATGGAATTTTACAGTGAAAATACGGAAAATGAAAGTGAAACCCTCAATTAAGACCACCATCGGGACTGGACCAAAGTGGTCTTAATTGCGGGGTGCTCTTAACTGTGAGTAATCTCATCATTGCTTTCATACTTTATGACCATGCTTTATTTAGACATTTGGTATGAAAAAACAATATGTATCTTAGTTAAACTACAATTAAATATATGTTTTGATATTTAATCAGATGAGAGCAAAAGATTTTTCTGAAGAAATTTAATATTAAATGCTCTTTAGTCTGATTTCAATATTAATTATTATGTAATGTACATCACCTAAATATATTTAAAAAATTTAATGTTTCCCAAAATAAAGGCCCGGGAAACAAAATTTTAAAAACCACAGAACCTCTAAAATTTTTTAGCCCTTTATTGTCTTTCAAAAACCCTTTAACAAAAAAGGGTTTTAAAAAAACCCCTTTTAAACAAGTCATCCCAAAAAGAGCTTTTAAAGCAGAAAATTTAAAAATAAATCGTAATCATGGGTACGGGTTCGCCCACTAATTTTGGGAGGGTATGCCCCCACGGGACCCAAAACCCGGGTGGTTTTCTAAACAGGGGGGAAATTTCTTTTTTTTACCCCATTTTGTTTTTAAGGAAAATTCAGATTTAGAAGAATAAAAATTTAAAAATTTTTGGTGACAAAACATATTTTTTAATTAATTTTAACAACGGGAAAAAATGTTTTTTTTTCATTTAAACCCAATTTTCAATAGTAAGCCATTTTAACCCTTTTTAGTTTTTTATTATCTCTTTTGAAATCCCATGATTTCTCATACTTCTTAAAGAAACTTTTTCCCGAAACTAAGTTAGGGAATAGGGGAAAACCTTTTGAAAATGACTTTTTTCCCTTCCCTATTCCCATTTCTTTGCTTTTTTTCTTAAAATTTTATAAAAATAATAATTTTTTTAAAACTTTAACTTTTTTAATTTAAAACTATTAAGTTATTATATTCTTTTTTTAAAAAATGAAATAAAAAAGATAAACAAAAAAAATTTCCTACTTTAAATTGAGTTTTCTCACAAAAATTTTTTATAACAGGGCTGTTTTTTTAAAATTTATTTTTTTTTAACAAAGAAATTTAAAACCCTTTTTTAAAAGTACTTTAAATCAGAAAAAAATGGATTTTTGATCGTTTTAAAAATTACCCAAAGATTACTAATTTTAATTTTTTTTTCCTTTGCCTTTGTTTGAAAATTTCCCATTCAGGGGGTTTATCCGGTTTCCCCCAAAATGATTAAAATTAAAAAAAATTTAAATCAGTACTAAGACTTTAAAGAATTTTATATTTAAATTATTAAAAATAATTTTTTCCTTTTTTTAAAATTTCCCACTTTACCCCGATTTAAAAAAGATTAGGGAGTTTAAAACCTTTTTTCCCTAATACATGAAGAACAAAAACCTGAAACATCGGAGAAAGGGTTTTTAAAAACAAACATTTATAGAACACTTTTTTCGCCCCAAATAACCATTCCCCCAAATGGGGCCCTGCACCTTTTGGGGAAAATTAAAAGTGTTAAAACCTTTTTGCCTGTAAAATTGGGGTGCCTTTCCCAAAAATCGGGTGTCTGGACAAATGAACCCACCGCAAATTCGAGACCTTTTGGTAAGACGGGTGTTGACTTCAAAATCAGTGTTCTCAATATTGAGTTCAAATAAAGAATAAATCAAAGAATTGGGACTGAATCTGGTGGTCTTAAAAGTGGATAACCGGGATGATCTTAATTTTGGAGCATGTAATGATTGGCATAAAGAACTGAAAATCTCTCGTTCTTTTAAAAACTGGTCTTAATAACGGGGTCGTCTTAAATCTGAGTTGGTCTTAAGTAGGGATTCTACTGTACGTATTTTATTTGATCAATATTTCTCAATATTTCATTTATAAGTATATAATAAATACAAGTACACAACTCTACATGTATGAAATATCCTCTATATAATGCATATTAAAGCAATAAAATTCATAGAGAATAATTAAAATACATAATGATAAAGTAACTCGTTCATTGTTTATTGCCTCATCTCATAACTCAAAGATTTGCGGTGGTTTTGACTCATTTTCTTGAATAATTTTAAACATACCTTAGTAATGAGACATTTAGTTAATTTAGTTTTATATGAACTCAAGAGTTCTTAATTGGTTTTACAAAAAAAAACTTCCTATGTGAGGATTAGTAATAGAAAGAGCATCGAAACCCGAGTATTAATCAGATTGCCGAATGTTTTGATGTTCTTTCTCTTTTGAATCATAGTCAAACATAAAAACACGTCCCCTGTTGTCACAATCTGAAACCCCGGGGAAAAGTAACCAATGAACGAGCATCTGAATATGATATTTCTGTCGTTTTCCCTTTCTCTTCAGTCACAATAAGTAAACCCCAGCAAAATTGAACCAATCAAAAGGCATCTTCTGGAGTGCGGGTAACTAATACCTGAACTCCAGTTAACGCACTATGCATGTATATGTATACGATTTAATTCTGACACATTTCAACAGAGAGGTCCCATAACTATGATACAAGGAAGGTTTACCTTAATAGACAAATGCTGCATTACGGGTTATTGTTTTTTTAAGTAGACATAAGCTATGAGATGTGTTTTTTATACCGGAAGTATGTGTATTGTTCACAGGAAGTACAGTACGCGTCCTACGTAAAATAACGAGTGTTTTAAATATCGTTGAGTGGTTTGTCTTTTCACACATTCAAACTTCTGTATAAAGACTGAATAAAATGTAGTTCAAGTATATATCAACTGGTTAATGTTTTTTTTTTAATGACTGATTCATTGTTAATACTAGTTTTTATACGTTAATGATAAAAATGCTCCCAAAATGAATAATATCGTACATACACGATATTTCTCCGTAAAAGTATATTGTTGCAGGTTTTTAACCTTTCTTTAAATGAATCATATACTTCCTGTTCGGACAACAAACAAAAATATCACATCCATTGTTTAAAACTCAAGTGCTCATTTATCAAAAACTGTAATGTTTGCAGCACAGTTAATCTTACGTCGTATATAAGTGGGAAAGATTTACGCACTAATTGCATTTATTAGAGCGACGCGTTGTCTACATATCGCAACGGAATAAAACAACGTTGTTAGGTATGTTATGTAGTTATATACGTCAATCAAATGTCATAGGTAAATCGCACATATTTTTATTGCGTACATTAGAAAGGAGTGTTTTTATTTTAATTATTTCTTTAAAAATAATAGACACACGAATTTTGCAAGGTGAAGTTTTACATGAAATAAATGAGATTATGATAACACAATGTTGTGACCTTTACAACACGATGATGTGACATTTACAATATAATGATGTGACCTATACAACACATCATACAACACGATAATGGAACCTTTGTAACACGATGATGTGACCTTAACAACACGAAATTGGGCACTTTATGATGTGATCTACAACACGATGATCTGACCTTTACAACAAATCATACAACAGGATAATGGGAATTTTTTCAACATATCATACATCACAATGATGTGACATTTACAATATAATGATGTGACCTATACAACACATCATACAACACGATAATAGGACATTTACAACACGATGATGTAAGCTTTACAACATAATGATTTGACCTTTACAACATATAATACAACACGAAAATGGGACCGTTACAATACATCTTACAACAAAATGATCTGACTTTTACAACACGATGATCTGACCTTTACAACACATCATAAACACGATGATCTGACCTTTGCAACACATCATACAACACGATAATGGGACCTTTACAACACGATGCTGTGACCTTTACAACAAAATGATGTGACCTTGACAACACATAATACAACACACACGATAATGGGACCTTTACAACACAACATACAACACGATGATGTGACCTTTACAACACATCAAACAACACGATAATTGGACCTTTTCAACACATCATACAACACGATGATGTGACCTTAACAACACATCATACAACAGTATGATGTGACCTTGACAACACATAATTGGACAATAAAAATTGGAGCTTCGTTGTTAATAATTTTACGTATTAAGATACATGAATATAGGAGTATATGTCAAGCAAAACGATGATTCAGTTTAATCAAAGCATTTTTAATGACATCGTCACTATCGTCAAATAAAACGAAGTCACTAATAATATTCAAAAACGTTATAAATTAAGTTTTCATTGTCCATAATATTATTTTTTTGAATGATTAAAAAAAGGTTGCATTTTGAGAATCTTTGAAAGAAGTAAAATGTCAAATTTATTTACTATGTTTGAAATGCAATGTCATGGCTCATATCAATATAGTAGTGTTTTTTTGTTAATGATTGTTTCTTTTAATGTTCATGATTACTATAAAGGTTCAATAAATTATTTTATGTTATCTAAGATCTTTTCTATTCTCCTTATCCTCCTTCTCCTCCTCATCATCATCATTATCATCATCATCATCATCTTCATCATCATCATCATCATCACCACCACCACCACCAGCAGATTATAATCATAACATGCTACATTGAATGGCCATATATGTAACCTTTTCAACTAGTAATACGTGAAGTTGGAACAAAGATTAATGCTCTTAAACTTTTAGGAAAACAGTTAATCGGTTTGCTGTTTGTGTTTTAACAGAGACGAAAAACTAGCTAAAAGCCAGATCTGTCATCAAAATATTTTTTAACTTTCTATAAAATATTGACACTTGTCAGATTTATACCTTCTCGGTAACTACCCAATCTCTTCCGATAAAGTTACAGCTCGAGTTAAGAAACAATGAGCTTTCACTAAGAATACAACATAATTTACACCGGCTCCGATGAGTGTAATCAAGAACAAAAGGGCAAATCAACGGTTACTTAACACTAAAAAGGTGACAGATGTACATGAAAAAAATTCAATTAAAAAGATAACAGATATAACAGAACACAAGCAAGTTAGCTACAAAAGGTGACATTTATAGCAGAACAGAAGTAAGCCAACTACAGAAGGCGACATATATACCGGAACACAAACAAGCCGACTACAAAAGATGCCAGATACACCAGAACTAAAGCAAGTCAACTACAAAAGGTGACAGATATACCGGAACACAAGCAAGTCAACTACAAAAGGTGACAGATATACCAGAACACAAGCAAGCCCACTACAAAAGGTGACAGATATACCAGAACACAAGCAAACCAACTACAAAAGGTGACAGATATACCAGAACACAAGCAAGTCAGCTACAAAAGGTGACAGATATACCAGAACACAAGCAAGTCAACTACAAAAGGTGACAGATATACCAGAACACAAGCAAGCCAACTACAAAAGGCGACAGATATACCAGAACACAAGCAAGTTAGCTACAAAAGGTGACATATATACCAGAACACAAGCAAGGCAACTAAAAAAGATGCCAGATACACCAGAACTCAAGCAAGTCAACTACAAAAGGTGACAGATATACCAGAACACAAGCAAGCCCACTACAAAAGGTGACAAATATACCAGAACACAAACAAGCCGACTACAAAAGGTGACATATATACCAAAACACAAGCAAGCCAACTACAGAAGGCGAGAGATATACCAGAACACAAGCAAGTTAGCTAGAAAAAGGTGACAGATATACCAGAACACAAGCAAGCCAACTAAAAAAGATGCCAGATACACCAGAACTCAAGCAAGTCAACTACAAAAGGTAACAGATATACCAGAACACAAGCAAGCCCACTACAAAAGGTGACAAATATACCAAAACACAAACAAGCCGACTACAAAAGGTGACATATATACCAAAACACAAGCAAGCCAACTACAGAAGGCGACAGATATACCAGAACACAAGCAAGTTAGCTACAAAAGGTGACAGATATACCAGAACACAAGCAAGTTAGCTACAAAAGGTGACATATATATCAGAACACAAGCAAGTTAACTACAAAAGGAGACATATATACCAGAACACAAGCAAACCAACTACAAAAAGTGACATATATTCCAGAACACAAGAAAGTCAACTACAAAAAGTGACAGATATACCAAAACACAAGTAAACCAACAGCAAAAGGTGACAGATATACAAGAACACAAGAAAGTCAGCTACAAAAGGTAACAGATATACCAGAACACAAGCAAGTCAACTACAAAAGGTGACAGATATACCAGAACACAAGCAAGTCAACTACAAAAAGTGACAGATATACCAAAACACAAGTAAACCAACAGCAAAAGGTAACAGATATACAAGAACACAAGAAAGTCAGCTACAAAAGGTAACAGATATACCAGAACACAAGCAAATCAACTACAAAATGTGACAGATATACCAGAACACAAACAAGTCAACTACAAAAGGCGACAGATATACCAGAACACAAGCACGCCAGCTACAAAAGGTGACAGATATACCAGAACACAAGCAAGTCAACTAAAAAGATGACATATATACCAGAACACAAGCAAGCCAACTACAAAAGGTGACAGATATACCAGCACAGAAGTCAGTCAACTAAAAATGTAACAGATATACCAGAACACAGGCAGGCCAACTACAAAAGATGACAGATATACCAGAACACAAGCAAGCCAACTACAAAAGGTGACAGATATACCAGAACACAAGCAAGTCAGCTACAAAAGGTGAAAGATATACCAGAACACAAGCAAGCCAACTACAAAATGTGACAGATATACCAGAACACCAGAACACAGGCAAGAAAATGATAAACTCAGACTACATATTAGGTACAACACTATTAATTTTAATGCAAACAAAAGCCGTCAATGATAAATTGTTGATTTTTAAACATTTAGAGGGATAACAATAAAAAAATTATCACGTATTTAATTATTTTATATAAAAAAGGCAATCTTCTTGTTTAGTGTCTATTTATATAAATTTGGCACATTCTAACATGTGTGCTATACAAAATGTTGCTTTTTTCTTTTTGCATCTGGCCTTATTTCGTTTCGGCCGTTCGCCAATGACATGCCACAATATTTAAGGATTTAACTCAATACAGATTTGGAGCAGTACCTCTAGACGCTTGCAGAAATCATTATCAGAAAATAGACAAATATCGTTTTTTTCGCCGATTTTTAAATTTTAATTCATTATCGAACATACATCGGTGTGAAAAGATGAAATAGACCTTTTAAAGTTCATTCCGTTGGGTAAAAAGCCAAGATTTTAACATTTTATCATTCAAGCGCCGTGTCCGGTATATACTGGAATACAGTATTTAGTGTGGTGCTCCAAACCTTTTTTTAGTCTCACTCAATATTTAATGTACACTCTGTGTAATGCGCGAAAGTAGCTTTTGAACTGAAAAATGGATTTTTCACTGAGAAACTCGTTGATTACAGTAATATGTCTTGCAGGTAAGAATATTAGCTCATTTTCTGTCCATTTGTCTTTAAACCTGTTCAAAAAATCAGTTAAATGTTCTTTGACGGTAAGTTTAACTGTTTTGTTGACTAAAACATATAAAACGATCACGTGCCTGCGGCATTAGTTAATTTAGGGGAATATTACAGTATGTTAAAACTGCAAAGAGAGTAATAACACATGTAACATAAAATATTTCCATCAACTGCAGCAAAGAAATTAAAATTGGTGTTGATATTTTGCAGATGCATTTATAGAGAATTATAACATAGCGCTATATACTTGTATACAAAACTAAGAACCGACAAACATGAATCAGATTTTAATACTCCTGTCACACCAAGCAGGTTCCAAGTACGTTATAAAATATGTGGATTAACGGCCTTAAACTGTGCGAAAATGAAAATCTTCACGGTATATTTAAGAATTTCATGGACGGACACAAACATGTTTGATCTGGAATGTGCTCCAGAACTTTTAGCCTACTATAAATGTTTGGTTGGCCACCCCGTTCTCCAATTTGACGGAGTTGCAACGTTCTTAAAACGTGATGAACGTATTACGACGCAGTTACCGTGTGGAGACGCGCACTAACGTGATAAGATCAGGCGACTATTGGCAGTAAGAGTTTACACCAGCTCGTTCACCCCTTTCATAGACAAACGTTTCTCGGCCGTAGTAGGTTCTTTGTGCGTTGTAATTCCGTCATTTTTTATAGTAAGCTAGTTTTGAATAAATATTATCGTTTACTGAAATGATTTAGTGTAACTTTACTATTATGTTAATTGTTTATATTGCGACAATATATTTTAGTTTACGGTACTTTAAAATATACGTTTGATATACGTATTTTCAATAAACGTTTGATATCATATAATGTAATAATCGTCTCAGTGATTATGATCATTCTAATCAGCCAATGAAAATAAAGTCATGCTTATGCGATCATCTCAGCAGGTATAAATACGGCGATTAGAGCGAAAAATCAGACAGTATGCAGAGGAATTCACCTGGACCAGGTTATTCTAGTGTTTATCTAACTGAAGCCTAGCTTCATAGGTATAAAAGAATAATTTGCCAAAGTAAATATTTCCAACTGAAGCCTCGCTTCATGAATATAGTATCGTTATATTAAAGTTTGTGAAATTGCATTTGACTCTGGTTACTTATAGACCTCCACATTTTCTGAAAGCCTTGCTATCAGGGAATTGGTAACGTATAAGTATTAAAATCCAAACATAAATAAAACAATATAAATATTTTATATATTCTAGCTGGAACTTTGTTATAAATCCCTACCAGCAGCTTATCTTCCTGTCTAATAGAAGACTCGCTAGGTTGTTGCTGGACTATAGGTAATTACCAGGTTGCAGCTTGATATCTATAGCTTTTGAATTATTCATAGTGTTATATTGTTAACATAATTTTTATTTACTATTTTTAGACTTTTGACAATTTAATAGTGTATTTCGGAATGTTAATTCAAGCTGATTGTTTATGATATATGATAATTTCATAATCATTTGTATCTAATCAAACGGCAGGTAGCCCGAAGAAAAATTTATAAGATATTTGTTGTAAATTCACTCGGTACACGTTACAGAAACACGTTTCTATCCTGTTCGAAACGCTTAAAATAAGTACGCACAACTCGTTTCGAGCACTACAATGTATCATCTCATTAAAGTACATACCGTGTACAACCTATCTAATAGAACGATACAATTTCTTCCACCATTATGATTTTTCTTATGGAATAATATTACGTTAAGTATAAAAGCAAGCACTCCACTACAGTTCTTCAAATATAAGTATAAACGCATTCTACTTGAAAATTCAAACTACATTTATATACTCTGTGCGTTATCATGATTTCAGGCATGATATACTCACATCTCACATACTCTATACAACACTTAGAGGCACTTATAACCCTACACTTACATTTGTCAGTATAAGTAGGTTATTTGTGGACGGATTATGTTCATATTTGGACCATACAAAATTCAACATGTCATATTTACTACTTAGAATTATATTTACAATTTATCGATTAGTAAATAGAAAATAAAACAACAAAACAAATAACGTGATGAGAATCAGGCGACGATTGACAGTTAGAGTTTGGAGCTCGTTCATCCCTTGAACAAACAGACGAAACTTTTTCTTAGTACGTTGTAATTCCGTCTAAATAAAATAAATCAAAATCAAAATTTCTGTACAAGTTTGAAACACGTTTCTATCCAGTTCTAAACGTTTAAAATAAGATATAAGTACGCGGAACTCGTTTCGAAAACTGCGATGTATCATCTATTAAATTACAGACCGCGTACAATCTATGTTATAGAACGATACATTATCTTACACCATTATAAAAATATGGAAAATATTACGTTTAGTATAAAATCAAGCACCTCACTACAGTTCTTCGAATATAACTATAAACGCATTATATTTGAAAATTCAAATTAAATTTATACACTGTGAGTTATCATGATTTCAGACATAAACTTTTATTGTGTTTAATTGCATGAATCTCATGCTGTTTTTACAACTACAGATCTCATATAGAACGCTGTTAAGCTATATAATGTTTTATTTGGCGTATCCATGAATGTATATTAGTAAAATATTGGATTGCATGTGTATATTTGAAGATATATGTACTACATGTAAAAGATGGTGTTAATTTGTGGCGTATGGTTGTGTGTGGGTCGTTGGCTTGGTGCATTGGTGGGTTAATTCCCTTTAAATCTAATGAGAGTTGGCCCGTTGCGGCGCTGGACTGAATGATATGTGCTATACTGTCATGTGTATATATAAAAGGTACACTATACCATTGTATACTATCATATGTACATGTACTATATAATCATGTATATGTGTGCTATACAATCAGTTGTATAGGTATATTTTGAACTGTATAATCTTTTATGGTTATGTTGCATAATCATTTATATATGTACTATAAAATCATTTATGTATGTGATATAAAATCATATAATACATTATTGTTTATGTACTGTACACAGTAACCATTTTTTTTCACACAATCTCAAATAAAAAATTGTGATTTTTTTGAGTATACAAAAATTGCTTGGTTCAGGATAAAAGTATACAAGTATATTATAACCAGTCATTTGCTTATGACACTAATATTATGGAACATCTATAAAATTAGAATTTGATGATATTTATTTAAAAGATGTCTTGATGTTGCACGTAAAATCATACTATAAAAGACAATTCTTCGCAATTCTAGTTACAACATCATTAACTATATAACATTTCTTTATCTTTTTTCTCTTTAGATTTAAATTCATAGTTTTAAAGACATCTTAAAATTTTCTTTTAATTAGTAATTAAAGTCAGGTTCATATCAATTTTGGTTCAAAAATTTAAAGGTGTCATGAATAAACAACTAAAAAATCCCGACTTATTTATACTAACATTAACACATGAATTATCATTGACTTTCTTAAAGCTTATTTCATTTTCTTGTATGTAAAGATTTTTTCTTTATTTTTCCCTTTTTTGTATGAGAACTTGTCTTCTGTTCTTTTTTCCATATGTAATTTCTTGCATAATGGATGTTGTTGCAAGTTCCTTTTTTCTTACTTTAATTTTTCTTAGTTTATTCATGCTTAAATATAATTTTACATTATTGAGGCCAGATTATTTAGAGTTGTTTCACTGGGATTATGTATTAATTTCAGCCAAGTGTAGTTATTTTGTACAATAGATATATAATGATGAATGTATTAAAATAACAATTGTCAATGAGTAATCTTAAAATTTTCTCTTATAATTGTCGAGGTTTAAATGGTAACATTAAGAGGCGTGATATTTTTAACTTATTCCATACCAAAAAACCTGATATACTCTGTCTACAAGAAACACATTTTATTAAAGAAATTGAAAAAAATTTAACTCCGATGGGGATGGATTATGTCTTTTAAGTCATGGAAGATCTAATGCTAAGGGTGTAGCCATTTTATATAGGAAAAATTAAGGTATTAAAATTAATTCAGTTAAAACTGATCACTCTGGAAATTTTATAATTTTACAAGTATCACAAAATGAATTGAATGAACTTAGATGCGGTAAAATTAAAGGTGCTATGATCAGGTCACAGTGGATTGAATTAGGAGAAAAACCTACTAACTATTTTTTAAATTTAGAAACATCACATTGTTTAGCTAAAACAATTCCTTTCCTAGAACTTGATGATGAAACTTTTATATATGATCAAAAAGATATACTTACAGGAACTTGTTCTTATATAAAAATGTTGTTTTGACTGATGACTCTGATATTGATAAAGAATTAGAGAATTGTGATATTACTATGTTGTCTCAGCATCAAGCAGCAAAACTAGAAGGTCTCCTTTCGTACGATGAAGTCTCTTTTACATTACAAATATGAAAATGATAAGTCCTGGATGTGATGGATTTACAGTTAACTTTTTTAAAACCTTTTGGAATAGAATGGGACATTTTGTTGTGAAAAGCTATTAATTATGCATATAATGTTCATTCAGTTTCTAGAAATCAGAAATAAGGAACCATAACATGTATTCCGAAAGAAAACATGCTAAAACAATTTTTAAAATATTGGAGACCAATTACCTTATTAAATGTAGTATATAAATTAGCTTCAGGTAGTATAGCAAATAGATTGAAAACTTTTTTAGATATTTTAGTGTCAAAAGATCAAACTGGATTTGTTAAGAATAGATATATTGGTGAGAATACTATATAATGAAATTTACTGAAGATAATAATATGCCAGGTTTAGTAATGATGATAGATTTTAAAAAAGCTACTCTGCCTTTTACATTTATTGAGAAATGTCTCTCTCCTATGTTTAGGAAATGGATATCTCTGTTTTTATACAATACTGAAACTTGTGTCATATAAAATGGTTTTTTATCCATTTATTTAAAAGTTAGATGAGGTTGTAGGCAAGGCGATCCAATATCACCGTATATTTTAATTTTATGTGCAGAGATATTAGCAGTAAAAATAAGACAATGTAAGGATGTTAAAGGCTTAATTATAGATGGGAAAGAATATAAAATTAATCAATTTGCAGATGATACATCACTTCTATTAGATGGTTAAGAAAAATCTCTTAATAATGCTTTAAAGTTATTAAGTAAGTTTACAGAAATTTCTGGATTAAATATAAATTTTGACAAAACTAAGGTTATTTGGAAAGGCTCTATTACATAAAGTACTAGGTCAATTAAGACCAAAAGTAAATGTTATAAGCTAGTAAACACATTGTTTAATATTAATAAAAATTTTAACACTGGAAAGATGTTTTGTAATTTGATTATTAGTAAAATAACAAATTCTTTCTGGAATGATGTTTTAAAAGCTTATATTGTGTTTGTAGATAAACTTTGTATAGATAATATAGAGCAAGTATTACATATGCAACTTTTTTACAATCACAACTTTTTAGCAGGAAATAGATATATTTACATTCAGACATTATATAATAAAGGAATCAGATTTGTAAAAGATATTATAAATGAACAGGGTAACTTTGTAGATTTGATATATTTAGAACATGTCACAGGCAAACCTGTGAACTTTTTACAGTATCATGGTTTAAAACAGGCAACAAAATTGTACATGCAAAAGTTTAATATTTTTATTAGTAACATTTTGCTTAATGTTCAATATCCTTAAATAAATTGTTATGTTAAACATATTTTAAGTATGAAAAACAATAAGAAATATGTTTATGAAATTATGGCTAAAAATTCATACATACTTACAAGTCAAGAAAGGTGGAACACATGTTTTAAAGACAATAACAATAATTGGCAGTTAATATATAGTTATGTTTTCAAATGTTCTAAAGATTCATATGTGCAGTTGTTCCAAACAAGAATTATTAATAGAACTTTAGCTCCAAACTCACTTTTGCTTAAAATGAAAATTGTTGACAATTAAATATGTACTTTTTGTAAATGTTGTGAAGAAACACTTTTACATTTATTTTGGAAATGCCAGAAAATTCAAAGCCTATTTCAATACCTTAGAAGAAACTTACATAATTTTGATGATGTTTTATGTTGTAAATCATTCATATTAAGTACAGAAACTAAAGATTTTAAATATGACACATTGTTTCTAGAATTGAAAAGATATATTTATTTGTCCAAGAGAAAAAACTTTTTACCTACATGTATTGGTTTTAAAAATAGTTTGAAATTAGCATGGAATATCTATCGAAATACAAATTTGACAGATGATGAAAATAATGAATGGTCAATTATAAGATCCTTAATTGTTTAAACTACACTTAATATGTGAAAAAGAACTTTACCTCATAACAGATTATTTAATTGTTTAATAATTAGTAGTATTTTTATTGGTAAAATATTTTGGAAAATAGATAGGTTTATTGTATGTATGTTTATATTTATATACAAAGTATATACTGTAGATGTATTTGACAATATTTACATTAATATAATTATTTTGCAATATATATATATTGTATATTTACAATGTAGGTATGATAAAGGATGACCCCGACCCCCTCATACCTATTACGGGGTAAATAAACGGGGTTGTCCAGATGGGGCCTAAAAAAATGATTTCAGACATAAGATATACAAAGGTTATTCAAGTTTTTTCTTTAAATACAGTATTTATTTTCATCGAGTGGTATGAAAATAAATATTTCACGAGTGGGGGTAGCCACAAGTGAAATATGGTGATTTTCTTATCACAAGATGAAAATAAATCCTGTATTGATAGAAAAGAACTTGCTTTTCTGTTTATCATATACTTTTTCTCTTTTTTGACCTTACAGTTCTTGACTTCTCGTTTATTTTTGTGTATTGGCTGAATTAAGAAGAAAGTAGTCCGCCAAGATACCAGTGAAAATACGGAAAATGTGTTTCACTGCAGTGCAAAATAGAATTTTACAGTGAAAATACGGAAAATGATAGTAAAAACCCTCAATTAAAAAAATATCGGGACTGGACCAAAGTGTATTTAATTGCGGGTGGTCTTAGTTTTGAGTATTCTTATCATTGCTTTCATACTTTATGACCATGTTTATTTTAGTCATTTTGTATGAAAAAAACAATATGTATCTTAGTTTACTACAATTACAATATATGTTTTAATATTTGATCAGATGAGAGCAAACCATTTTTCTGAAGAAATTTAATATCACATTCTCTTTGGTCTGATTTCAATATTTATTATTATGTAATGTACATTTTATAATATATTATAAGAAATTAATTCTTTTCAAAATAAATGTGCTGAAAGTAATTTTGAACCACAGTAACTCTAAAATTTTCAGACCTTATATCATACAATAACCTTACAATAACAGTTTTTGGCACCTTGTTAAATCAAGTGTCATGCCTAAGAGCATTCAAGCAGATAATAACAACAAATATGTGATCTTGGTTGGACTGGTGTTGACTTCAAAATAAGTGTCTCAATAGTGAGTTCAAATAAAGAATAAATCAAAGAATTGGGACTGAATATGGTGGTCTTAAAAGTGGATAACCGGGGTGGTCTTAATTCTGGAGCATGTAACGATTGGCATATAGAACAGAAAATTCCGTTCTTTTAAAAACTGGTCTTAATAACGGGGTCGTCTTAAATCTGAGTTGGTCTTAAGTATGGATTCTACTGTACGCATTTCATTTTATCAAAGTTCACAATATTTCAAAGTATTTATAAGTATATAATAAACACAAGTACACAACTATACGTGTATCAAATATCCTGTATATAATGCATATTAAAGCAATAAAATTCATAGAGAATAATTAGAATACATAATGATTAAGTAAATCGATCATTGTTTATTGCATCATCTCATAACTGAAAGATTTGCGGTGGTTTTGACTCATTTTCTTGAATATTTTTTAGTTAATTTAATTTTATATGAACTAAAGAGTCTTAATTGGTTTTACAAAAAAAAAATAAAAAAAATATATATAATAAATACTGGAACCAATTTCCAAGATATGGGGGCTAGGCAGCACCGCCTGATATAAGATTGAAATATTTTCAGTTTGAAAACTAGAATGTAAGTGTTTAGTTAATACTATTTTTTTAGGCATTTTATCCTTTTTTTTATCTCAAATCCATAAATATTTTTAAACAACAAACTCTGATTTATTATTTACACCCAAAACAAAGAACTCTGATCATTATTTACACCCAAAATAAACACACGTCATTTACCAACCACTTATACGAAATATCTTTTCACGTATACGTCTTTTAAACGAAACAAAACTAGACACCTGGCGAGCCCAAGCTCTAAACAACTTATGACCAAACAAATCAATAGAATCACCACAAAATGAAGAACACAAAAATAGCATTCAACCAACTTCAACAAATCAACAAAACTCCATTCTCTTCTCAACAAAAAAAAATAAACGCTACACACTACTAAATGTTACTGTTTAAACCGATTTGACATTTAAAACATGTAAACACAGTTTACTATACGCATAGCAATAGGTTTACATTGAAATATGATACACTTCAGTGTAGAAAAACATTATTAACTCTTTGTAAAAAAATATCTACAGTGAAACTGCACGATCATTCTGACATAGTCCCCCTCATCGCCAAGAAAATTTTGGAAATGTGACGGGCTAAAAATGGCCTCAGGTTGATCTTAAGATGACGTGTAACCAACGCTGAAATCCCTTTTACTCTATCTCATTGCATTGAGAAGTTTCAGCACTTTGAAATAAGTTTTAATGGAAAAAGCAATGCAAAATAGTGATTTTTCGCAATTTTGAGACGTCCCGCCGTTATCATGGTAACAGGAAATTTAAGATTGAGCATGTTGTTACAGAGGTTATCGTTCAGTCACAATAAGCTCACGGTGTAAAAGGTTAAGTAGACATAAGCTAGGAGATGTGTTTTATTATACCGGAAGTATGTGTATTCTTTAAATGAATCATATACTTCCTTTTCGGAGCACAAACAAAAATATCACACTCATTGTTTAAAACTATGTTTTCTCCTTTTATTAAGAGCTCATTTATCAAAAACTATATTGTTTGCAGCACAATTAATCTTATGTCCTATATAAGAGGGAAAGATTTACTTACTAATTGCATTTATTAGAGCGACGCAACGGAATAAAAACAACGTTGTTATGTATGTTATGTAGCTATATGCGTCAATCAAATTTCATAGGTAAATCGCACATACTTTAATAGCGTACATTAGAAAGGAGTGTTTTTATTTTATTATTTCTTTAAAACTAATAGACACATACATTTTGCACGGTGAAGTTTTACATGAAATAAGTGAAATGAATATGATAACACGATAATGGGACCTTTGTAACACGTTGATGTGACCTTAACAACCATATGATGTGACCTTTACAACACGATGATGTGATCTTTACAACACCATGATCTGACCATTGCAACACATCATACAACACGATAATGGGACCTTTACAACACATCATACAACACGATAATCTGACCTTTGTAACACGTTGATGTTACCTTTACAACATAATGATGTGACCTATACAACACATCATACAGCACGAAATTGGGACCTTAACAACACAATGATGTGATCTTAACAACACGATGATGTGATCTTTACAACACATCATACAACACGATGATCTGACCTTTACAACACATCATACAACACGATAATGGGACCTTACAACACATCATACAACACGATAATGGTACCTTTACAACACATCATACAACACGACGATATGACATTTACAACACATCATACAACACGATGACCTGGTATTTACAACACATCATACAACTAGATGATGTGGCATTTACAACACATCATACAACTTAACAACACGATGATGGGACCTACAATACTGTGGCCTTGACATATTCTTAACAATTTACACGTAATTCATTTAAAAAAAAACGAGGCTAAATCCCGGTACCATTAAGTTAACAACTGAAGAGCATACAGTGGCCAAATAATTGCAATGCAAACAATAATATACTTCATTGTTACAAAACTAAGTTAAATCTCGAGTTAGTTTTCTTTGTGACCTTAAACATATAATTGTAAGTTAACCACTCATACGTTCGTTTGTTTTTGGCTTTAAGTCACACCGACACTTTAAAGGTCATATTGCGACTTTCCAGTTTTACTTGTTAGCAGAGACCTTGTGTGCTCCTTCGTGTAATTATTCAGACAGAGGCTGGAACCTGAGCAGAGCCACTTAGTTCCATAAGCTAGCTTAGTAACTTCCTCACATGAATGCAAATGGTTACACTTATGATTGACCTACACACAGAGTATTAAACACTAATTGTTATGAAGATTGCTTTTAATTAACCGGTAACCTGTTGTAGTTTTATGGATTTGCCTTTCTTTGAATTCAAAAAAGGTCAATTTGAAGTTTCAGGTATTTCAATATCAAAAAACAAAACTTAGACTACCAACAGTATAAAGCCTAGTCAGACTGATACTGTTGACAAATTCTGAACACTTCCGGTTCGAGCAGATTAATGGTTAAGAAAAGAAATAAGTTTGGGAGCCAAAATATTTTACTAAGTTTGCTTTGTGTAACGACTTGAAGGCTTCGTGATAGGCCATTTTTTTTTTGCGCTTTGTACTTACAAGACGAGACAAGTCTTCGTGTTTTTCACTTTCACTTATAAAACAAAGGCCGCATTTTTATGCTCTATGTTTGCAAAACGGGGATCATGTTATCATGTTGTTGTTTTTTATACTTTCAAAAGGAATGTCACATTTATGAGCACTGCACATGCAAACAGGTCAGTTTTCGTGCCTCGTAACAGATGAAAAGGTCAATATGTACGAATGAGCAATTAATTTGGAAATTTTATTCAAAACTACTAGATTTAAAGGGATACTCAGGCAAAATAATGGCAAAAATATAAAAATGATTTTCTGTACTCAAATCACCCTAAAATGACATTTCTAAAGCCCCAACATGAATTTCTGTATAAATTCTATATATTTTGGGTTTGAAGTTTAAATATATCTATATATGTTGAACGAAATTTTGACGCGAACAGAATCACCGAATAGTTTAAAAACAAGTCATGCGATTTGAACAAACCCTGGAAGTTACAATAACAAATATTGTGGATATTGTATGATTGAAACAAGTCTAAGTAATTGATTTGACATGTTTTTTAACGTTTCCAGAGTACAGAGTGACAACTATTGTGAAATTTTAGCGCTCTAACCTGACCCACGCGGGTCAAGTTAGGAAAACACCATTTTATTCTTTATATGGAGAAAAGTTTTGTTCCTTTGACTGTTTAGTGTATTCATTTTGAGGACATTTACAGAATAATGAATGAAAATTTCAAAACTAAGAAATGAAAATTTTGCCTGTGTCTCCCTTTAAAACAAGAGGACTTCAAAGTTTTCTGACAAATAATACAATATTTAAGGCAAGCTTAATCATCAAAGTTTAATTTAGCACCTCAAACTCTCCATTTAAAGATAAAAATACCATTTTTAGTTGTATTTTTCTAGTATACAATAAAGTTTTC
This sequence comes from Ruditapes philippinarum, assembly GCF_026571515.1. NCBI lineage: Eukaryota > Metazoa > Mollusca > Bivalvia > Venerida > Veneridae > Ruditapes > Ruditapes philippinarum. Next base: position 25,948 of record NW_026862929.1, on the reverse strand, counting down.
CTACGAAATCCGAACAGTTACAGTGACAGTTATCATAAGAACTCTTGACAAGTTATCATAAGAACTCCATCCTTCGTGTAACAGTTCCTCTCCCCATGAGTTTTAAGTAACTAGTATGAAACACGAAATTTACGTGATTTAACAAGTTTTTTTACTTTTAAAATATTTAGACGAAACGAAATATTCCCAGGCAAAAAATAACAATAACCGGCATGCCGCTGATACATTTATTTCTGTGTTTAGTTCCCTTTGATTTGTTTTTACAGTACTTGTGCCGTTTGTGAGCGGCGGGTGCAAAGAACAAATAATGGAAGACGAATATGCTTTAGAATGTTTCATGAAGATAGGTTACAAACCAGAGGCTGGAACTGTCGGTTCAAATATAAGTAGTGTTGACGGCATAGCGCAGTTAATATGCAAGTACGTTTTATTTTTAAACGGACATTGATACATTTTATTTCAAGACTTTCTCGATACATTTGATTTGAAACGAATATACACCCTATTTGTTTTAAATGGTCACTGATACATTCCCTTTTTTAAACGGCCACTGATAAGTTCTATTCCTAGACGCATGTCTATACATTCTATTTTTTAAACGGGCATTTTACTCTATCCTTTGAACGAACACTGTTTCATTTTATTTCTAGATGGACATTGATACATTCTTTTTGTAATGGACATTGATACACGAACGTTGATAATAGTATGTCGAAACATTTCTTTTTAAACGGACATTGATACATTCTGTTTTTAAACGGACATTGATACACGGACGTTGATAATTTGTAAATGGAAATTGATATATTCTATTCAGACAAATTTCGATACTTTTTATACACGGACATTGAAACCTTCTTTTTTAAAAACGAAAATTGATACATTCTGTTTTAAACGGACATTGATACATTCTATTCTTAAACGGATATTGATTCATTCTTTTTAAAAACGGACATTGATACATTCTATTTTAAAACGGACATTGATACATTCTTTTTTTAAACGGAGATTGATACATTCTATTTTTGAACGGACGTTGATAATTTGTAAATGGACATTGATATATTATATTCAGACGAATGTCGAAACTTTTTATACATGGACATTGATACCTTCTTTTTAAAAACGGAAATTGATACATTCTATTTTAAAAAGGACATTTATACATTCTATTTTAAAACGGACATTGATACATTCTGTTCCTAAACGGACATTGAATACATACTATTTTAAACGGACATTGATACATTCTATTTTAAAATGGACATTGATACATTCTATTTTAAAACGGACATTGATACATCCTATTTTTAAACGGATAGTGATACATTCTATTTTATAACGGACATTGATACATTCTTTTTTAAACGGATATTGATACATTCTATTCTTAAACGGATATTGATACATATTATTCATAAACGGACATTGATACATGTACATTCTGTTTTCAAAAGACGTACCTCTTCCATTCCAGCACTAAAGTGAAGGAAGGCTGTGTTTTAAGATACGTGAAGCAATGTCCGGAATTGTTGACATCTGGTGAGGCTACTCTGGCCGTTTTGGGAAAGATACCCGGGTTTGATGTACAGTCGCTTCTCAGTGATGGACTCGATGTCGTCTGTTCGATTAGATCTGGTAAGAATCAATGATATGTATCACTTAACATTTAACATTATATGTAAAACCCTGGTCCTTATTTCTTAATTTTAAAGTATTTTGTTATATTGGTTTACGGCATTTTTCCATCAGTCAAATTGTTAATGATAACATTACTTCCAAGTATGGAGGCAGGTAAGGATGTCTTTATACTGTTGGCAAATCATGTTTGTACTCTGATATTGAAATCCCTTCATTTTGATTGGATGTTTGGAATGTTTCAAATTAAAACATGACAAATTCATTATACAATATCGGTATAAGCCTTACACAAAGTAAGCATTAGACAATGCCAGCATTATACAAATTCCGCAATACACAGTGCCAGCATAAGACAGTGTCATATATAGGTGTTACACAATGTAGTAATTGCAAAGTGTCAGCATTACACAATGTCAGCATTACACAGGGTCAGCATTACACTATGGCAGCATTATACAGTGCCAACATTACACAATGTCATTATAACACACTATAAGTATTACACAGTGTAGTAATTGCAAAGTGTCAGCATTACACAGTGTCATCATTAAAAAGGGTGAGCATTACACAGTGTCAGCATCCGTGTCGTTATAACACAATGCATTACACAATGTAGTAATAGCAAAGTGTCAGCATTACACAATGTCAGCATTACATAGGGTCAGCATTACACTATGGCAGCATTATACAGTGCCAACATTACACAGTGTCATTTTAACACAATGTAAGTATTACACAGTGTAGTTATTGCAAATTACAGCATTACACAATATTAGCATTAACACAGGGTCAGCATTACACAGAGTCAACATTACACAATGTCAACATTACACAGGGTCAGCATTACACAATGTCAGCATTACACAGCGTCAGCTTTACACAATGTCAGCATTAACATAAGGTCAGCATTACACAGGGTCAGCATTACACTATGGCAGCATTACACAGTGTCAGCATTACACAGTGTCATTATAACATAATATAAGTATTACACAGTGTAGTAATTGCAAAGTGTCAGCATTACACAATGTCAGCATAACACAGGGTCAGCATTACACAGGTCCGCATTAAACAATGTCAGCATTACAAAGCGCCAAAATTACACAGTGTCAGCAACACAACACAGTGCCAGCATTACACAGTGTCAGCTTTACACACTGTCAGCTTTACACACTGTCAGCATTACACACTGTAAGCATTATACAATGTTAGCATTACACAATGTCAGCATTACACAATGTCAGCATTATACAATGTTAGCATTACACAATGCCAGCATTACACAATGTCAGCATTATACAATGTTATCATTACACAATGTCAGCATTACACAATATCAGCATTATACAATGTTATCATTACACAATGTTATCATTACACAATGTCAGCATTACACAATGTTAGCATTACACAATGTCAGCATTACACAATGTCAGAATTACACAATGCCAGCATTACACAATGTCAGCATTATACAATGTTAGCATTACACAATGTCAGCATTACACAATGTCAGCATTACACAATGTTAGCATTACACAATGTCAGCATTATACAGGGTCAGCATTACACAGTGCCAGCATTACACAATGTCAGCATTACACAATGCCAGCATTACCCAATGTCAGCATTATACAATGTCAGCATTACACAATGTCAGCATTATACAATGTTAGCATTACACAATGTCAGCATTACACAGTGTCAGCATTACACAATGTCAGCATTATACAGGGTCAGCATTACACAGTGCCAGCATTACACAATGTCAGCATTATACAATGTTAGCATTACACAATGTCAGCATTACACAGTGTCAGCATTACACAATGTCAGCATTATACAGGGTCAGCATTACACAATACCAGCATTATACAATGTTAGCATTACACAATGTCAGCATTACACAGTGTCAGCATTACACAATGGCAGCATTACACAATATCTGCAGCTTAAAGGTGAATATCTTATATTATTGATACACATTAGCGTGTTATGTTAGGTCTGTTTTAAATAAACATGAATTGCTTTCGTTTTCAGAGCCATGCAGCGATGTGTTAAAATGTTTTGCAGCACCCCAGACCGGAAATACTGGAGGGATTGTAAAACGAGCTGTTCCAAATTCAAATAACTATTACCTGCTTTTCCAGAAAAGCGCCGGAACAACATGTGGGTAAGTTGCTTGAATTAAATTTCAAAATTAATTAAACATAAATCTTTAAAATTCGAATATTTTCACAAGTTTTGTATTTAGTTGTTTATGTCAATTTTGCAGTTTTTATCTCAGACTACAAAACTGTCTTAACTAAAACCTTAAGTTTTTTTCTCTTTTTTTTTCTTCAAATTATGATTTCTGAATGTAAACATGACATAATTAAACAAATTCTGACTGAAACTAGTATCCTGAGGTACTAATAAATGTAATGTCCTTATTAATATCGGACGTATACAAGTTGTTGAAGTGAAAAAGTTTAATAAAACCTTCACACATAAATGTCCGTACAAAAATAATAACATTAAAACATTACAACACATTTTACTGAGAATGCCTCTATGAATATGTTGTCAATACTTGTCATCATTCAACAATCATTTTCAGGTCTATGAGAGAACAATTGACGTGCATGTTAAATGCTTTGGAAACATGTTCAAAATCATTTGTAGAACAGTTTGAGAACGCTCTGAAGGCGAGTATGTCGAACCCATATGGCGCGGTCACAATCGAAGATGCAAAATTTTTTATCAGGAATGAATGTCCCAAAATGCCAAAAGGTACCATTTTCATATATGCTTTAGTTTCTTCTCAAAGTAAATATTCCTTGAACATTACAATAACCTTAAGGTGAAATTGTTAACTTTCAAGCAGAAGTGACTTGGAAAAAAAATGATATCAATGATACATATAACAAAATGTGTTAGGTAATACAATGCTAGAATAAAACAAACATATTTGATATTAACATTTTTTTTGTTTTTTTCGGGAAACAATATCCTTAATATTGCTCATGACTGAAAGAATTTTACTTACATGTTTATTTCATTATCAGATTTTTCAGCAAGCACATGTGTAAAGAATGTATTCGTTTCCAAGGAATTTGTGAATTGTAGCGGAGAAGCTGCTGCAAAATACGCCGAGACCAGAACATGCAAGTAAGTTCTATCTTAATAAGCAGAGACCGGAACATGCAAGTGAGTTCTATCTTAATAAGCCGAGACCAGAACATGCAAGTAAGTTCTATCCTAATACGCCGAGACCAGAACATGCAAGTAAGTTCTATCTTAATTGTGTCATTGCCAAAATACGCCGAGACCAGAACATACAAGTAAGTTCTATCTTAATTTTGTCATTACCAAAATACGCCGAGACCAGAACATGCAAGTAAGTTTTATCTTAATTTTGTCATTACCAAAATACGCCGAGACCAGAACATGCAAGTAAGTTTTATCTTAATTTTGCCATTACCAAACTACGCCGAGACCAGAACTTGCAAGTAAGTTCTAATTTTGGCATTACTTAATACTGATTATGTTAAGGTGTTATCATTGTTTGTTGTCATGTTATTATTTAATGTGCCTCTAACATTAGTAACATTGGTTTGAGCATAATAAAGGGTCTTGTTTTCTTACGTAGTACACTACTGCTGAGCATTTTAAGATTCTGACTTGTTTTTGTTACATGTAAGTAATGTAATTTACAAAAAGTAAGTACATCTATTTTCAAATCTTAAAACTACCAGTGATAATAGTTAGAATACATATGATATTTTATTGTTTTCTTGATTTTGACAGATTACGCATGTTTTATAGATATATGTATTACGTACTGCTTATTATATACATGTATATCATCAGAGACAATTGTAAACCATTTCTAAATATTTTGACAAGTAATAAGCCAAGGAATTATAATGAATACGAGTATTGTATTTCGCTTTCTTTCCAATACGATAATGATAATCAAAACAAGTGACATAATGATCTTAACCAATGACATGACAGTCTTTACCATTGACATGATACAATACAAACAAGTGTCATGATAATGAATTTCATACATGTTCAGTAATTCGACAGCGTTCCTGCGCTATAATGATAGTCTTAACCATTGACATAATATTCTTAATCAGTGACATGATAATTAAAACAAGTGACATGATAATATTAACCAGTGACATGATAAAATAAACCAGTGACATGATAATTTTAACCAGGTACATGATAATATTAACCAGTGACATGATAAAATTAACCAGTGACATGATAATCTGAACTAATGACATGATAATCAAAACCAATGACATGATAATTTTTACCAGTGACATGATAAAATTAACCAGGGACATGATAAAATTAACCAGTGACATGATAATCTGAACAAATGACATGAAAATCAAAGCCAATGACATGATTATAAGTTTATAAATCTGTTTTTTACAATTATATTCTTTTTAGGGTATATGATCTCAGTAAAACGTGCGTCACTGCAACCGTGCAACCGAAATGTGGAAAAGAAATGGCGGAGTTTTTGGTTCGCAACACACACATAATATTTCCGGGAGTCCCAGATGATTGCGGAAATAAAGGAAACTCAGGAAGCGTGATTTCGACGTCATTCGGACTACTACTGTTTATATCGTCTCTGTTTTACATATTGTAACAATTAAAAAAAAAAACAACCAAACAACAAAAACATTGTAACAAAATTGTAAATATTTACTCATAGAACATTAACGACCACAAGAATTCATATATAGGACACTAGTATAAAACCGTCGGACCAGCCTGGAAATTCAGACAGTCGGAACAGAACCTTTGTTGTCGGCTGCTCGGCGGCTTGGTTCTAACAATTTTATATTAGAATTTCTACATTTATAATTTAAAAAATTCAGTGGAGTATGTAAGACTTGATATATTGTATGTAGATAGGTAAATGAAGACCTGAATGCATCTTCCTTAAGAATTCTTCTGTTCATTAGCTATACGGTTTATAGCATATACGTTTTTTCCTTATCACTTATAGCTTCATATTCAGCATTTTATGTATAGGTTAGAGTGCATATTGGGTGTTCTTCGTAAATAAGAAAGCTAAAAAGGAGCGGAGCTTGCGAAGCGACTGTAGCTTTCTTATGTACGAAGAACATCCAATATGCACTCTAACCTGCTAAGTGCTCCGCCCACTTGCGTTTTATAATATAAAAAGTCCAGTTTATATAAAATATGTTCTATTAAGATTTGAAACCTGAAAATTTGAAAAATCCTCGTCGGTGATTGGCTTAGAAAAATTGGCGACCACTAATATAAAGTGTTATACTAATACAGTGCTGGTTTTGTTTTGTATAATATTTGTCGTAACAAGTCCCCTTTTCTTTTAAGAACGAACACATTTCCTTCTGTATACAGAATGGACAAGTTTTATAACGTTTTAAGAAATAGAAAGAGCATCGAAGAACGAGGCTATCTGATTTGTACGAGGGGGTTCCATGTCGTTATAATATGAAACCCCAGAAAAAGTAACCATTGTACGAGCATCTTAATATGACTTTTTTATAAGTTATAAGTAAACACAGAAAAGGTTTAGCCAATCAACGAGCTTGCATTTTTTTTAGCCCTGACGCACTGTGCATGTATTGGTCTAGCACATTTTCAACACCATGTCTTCAAACTATGATACAATAATTATTTTAGATTCTACTTGCCATCAAGTTGTTTAAAATATAATTCTATCATGGTAAATCGAAAACATAGTGAAAACTTGAAGTAAAGCTTTTAAAAAAAAATGTTTGAAATGGGATATTAAAAGTTATCGTACTTAAGAGGAAACAATATTTATATTTCAAGTCTGTTTGTACTCAATATTTTCGTACTCTTCTGTACTCGAAATATTTGTATCAAATTACAGACAATTTACTCACCAAAACTTTGTATCTCGAAAAAAAGAAAAAAAGAAAAAAGAAAAGGGGTTTTTGATTATGATAAATAAAATCGTCATATACATTTGATTTAATCTGATATTGTCTGAAGATTTCACCTGTGTGAAGTATATGATTTATGTATTCTTACTTATGCCATGTACCATTCACTTATTGTATATATGTAAAGGGATTTATTAATAATCCACTAATATACAAAATAATATTAAACACGTGTGTTCTGTAAATAAAATTTTTAATTTCTCTTAATTTACCATCGGATTCACACCAAGACAAGTTTTAAATGGACTCCACTGAGGTTTAAAAGCCTAAAAACATAACATTAGAATTTCTAACATAAATGAACTGGGGCGCTTTAAACAGAAATTATATGCAAAGATAGTTAAGAAATATACCTTTAGAATACATCGAAAATCGTAGTTTTATGCTTTTCTCAGCCTAATTTGAGTGAAAAGCGTTTAAACGCTTTTCATTTTGGGTCATTTCTTTCAGTTAGAATAATTATTATGGAAAAACGAAGTCGCGAATGATCTGAAAGCTTGCAGAAAGATTCGTGGTCTACACCTACATCAAATGGTACATTTACCTGGAAAAAAATATTTTCAGTCCCATCATGTCAAAAACCTCAGTGGAGTCCCTTTAAAAATAAATTTGTTTAATTACCAGTACATTTGTATGAAATAAAATGCCGCTTTTAGTTTTGTTTTTTGTTTTTTTCAGTCATATAGGCGGGTAGTTTCCTAACCATCGTTCCTTGAGAGTTACAACAGTACTAGACTACCTTCCTCCGTGCTTAACTACCAAAGCATCTCCCGGGGATCGAACCCACGCCAGAGAGGTAACTGGATTAGAAGTCATTGACTCCAACCCCTCGACCACGGAGCCGCTTTTAGTAATTTAATTGCATGTATGCTATATTTTCAACCACCATCATCCCATACGACATGTTAAGTCCAAGAGATGGCGGGGCTTGATTGCAATTTACTGTATCACCAAAAGAAACATTGCCAACCATGAGTGAAACAATCCTTCAAGAAAAAAGCACATAATGTACTTTCATCATTCTATATCATTTGTCGAATCACACTCTGTTACTGTTTTTAATGTTATTTGATGTAATGCATATTTTATCTTTTTGTTTGGAAAAAAATGCAAATCGCCCTAAAAATTGCTCGTGAGTGGGCCGTTTTGAAATGTACTGAAATGCACAGCTTTAAGACTATATTTATTTAAAAAATATCAAAGTTGCACCGACAAAAAAACTACCATATTGTTTGAAATCAAAATTTGTCTGTGGCAACGGAGGTCTGTGACTTCGATATGTTGGATATACTCAGTGACAGTCTTGGCTATAAAATTTTGGATAAAAAATGGCTATATTGAACTTTTGGCTTTTTACATAACGTGTCTGTGGCTTTCCATATAAGTATTATAACATTAATATAAAAATTGGACCGATAAAAGCATCATATACTTTTTCGACCTTTTGTATTGAAGTCTTAATTCAAAATTGTCTGTGGCATTCTGGCAGCTGGATCACTATGCGAGTGATGGTGACGCTTGAGGCGATTATCTCAAAATCTGGAGGATCGAGAAGAACAGCCTGACGGGTTGAAGTAGACCGCTCTAAGGGGATGAGAAGACATTGTCTGAGCCCCAAGAATGTCGCACTCTCAAAGTAGACATAACGGGGGTCAAAGAAGATTTTTTCGAGGACCAAGACGAGAAGGTCATCTTCAACATACATCAGATTGGGGAAACGGTCCATGATCATATGGTTGTGCAGGTGAACTTTTCTGTCAGAAACACATGTCTGTGACACCGACCCAAAACATCTGACCGAAGCACCTATGCTTGTCCGTGAGTCGGTCCGTTCACCTTGCAAGTCCGCTTTTAAAATCCTTTATTTAGACATCGACACACTTAGCACATGAATATAATGCATTTAATGATACCATTGGTCTCTCATGTAATTTCTCAATTAAAATATGAAAATTATTGCATATTCTGTGGTATTATTCAGTGAATTACTAAATTCAAATAAAAAAGTTCACCATTTTCAATATTAAATACTATATAAGGGCATGACTGGTGACATTTAGTGCCTAAAAGGGCGGATGGACCATCATTAAGCACAGAAAAGAAAGACGGGTCGATAACCGGTCGACACTTAAAATTAATTATTAGCCACCTTGCATAAGCTAGAGTTTGAATTGAGACTTGAGATAAATTGAGTTGAACGATTTTAATTTGACAGACTATTAAACATTTAGATTCTACGTATACTTCGACGATGCTGCGTAACCATACTGCATAGTTATATGTGGTCAGCTATTATCTTTAGCTCACAATGCATAACTTGAACACGATTCGATATTGTTTAAGACAAATAAGAGAATTTTGATATTAAGTTCTACCTATGAATCTATAATGAAATAAGGTTTACTGAGTTTTACAGTCTTTCCTATTAACTCGAAGTCACGCATAAAAAGTGGTATAGCAGGATAAAAACGGTTTACTAAAATTAATATTTCGTAAGCTGTATCGGGATTGATTTAGATTTCAAAAAAATTGCTGAAAGCAGCTCAAGTTGATGGATGACCGCTCAAACACAAACAGAAGAAAGTTTATATTTTATGTTTATTACGGATTTTGATACAACAAATGCGTTTTGGATTTGATTTTGTGGTTAATGTCGACATCGTTTGCAAATGTCAACAAATACGCTACAATTTGTTGCCAATCTAATTAACATTATCTTGGGTGAACCCAACGTAAACCTTTTTGAATGGCGGCATGACCAAGTGGTAAACGCGTTTCCAACCCTGTCAGCGGCAAGCCGTTGTTTCTTTTGGCAAGAAACTTTTTCCAGATATTCTGTACATTCATTGCTTATAAGTAATTAGTTCAAGGAACGGATTCGAGAGTATTTGAATAAAATTATAGCTTACTACACAATCGAACTAACAAAAGATTGTATAAACTAAACCGTATGTGAGATGTAAGCAGTGAACAGTGAGCTAAGCAAAAGGCAATACAATTTATATAGGGAAATCAATGTTCTGCTGTAATGCTCAAGTGGCAGACCAATATAGCAGGGCATCCTTTAATATAGTATAAAATTGCTCTGCGGGAATGCTGAGCAGGCAGACCAATATAGAAGGGCATCCTTTAATATAGTATAAAATTGCTCTCCTGGAATGCTGAGCTGGCAGACCAATATAGCGGGCATCCTTTAATATAGTATAAAATTGCTCTGCTGATATGCTGAGCAGGCAGACCAATATAGCAGGCATCCTTTAATATAGTATAAAATTGCTCTGCTGATATGCTGAGCAGGCAGACCAATATAGCAGGCATCCTTTAATATAGTATAAACTTGCTCTGCTGGAATGATGAGCAGGTAGACTAATATAGCAGGGCATCCTATAATATAATATAAAATTGCTCTGCGGGAATGCTGAGCAGGCAGACCAATATAGCAGGGCATCCTTTAATATAGTATAAAATTGCTCTCCTGGAATGCTGAGCTGGCAGACAAATATAGCGGGCATCCTTTATTATAGTATAAAATTGCTGAGCTGGTAGACCAATATAGCAGGCATCCTTTAATATAGTATAAACTTGCTCTGCTGGAATGCTGGGCTGGCATACAAATATAGCGGGGCATCTTTTGATATAGTATACAATTGCTCTGCTGGAATGCTGAGCTGGCAGACCAATATAACAGGGAATTCTTTAATATAGTATAAAATTGCTCTCCTGGAAAGCTGAGCGGCAGACCAATATAACAGGGAATTCTTTAATATAGTATAAAATTGCTCTGCAGGAATGCTGAGCTAGCAGACAAATATAGCAGGGCATCCTTTAATATAGTATAAAAATGCTCTGCTTGAATGCCGAGCTGGCAGACCAATAAAGCGGGGCATCCTTATACAGTATAAAATTGCTCTGCTGATATGCCAAGCTGGCAGACCAATATAGCAGGGCATCCTTTAATAAAGTATGAAATTGCTCTGCTGGAAAACTGAGCGGGCAGACCAATATAGCAGGGCATCCTTTAATATAGTATAAAATTGCTCTGCTTGAATGCTGAGCTGGCAGAACATTATAGCAGGGCATCCTTTAATATACTATAAAATTGCTCTGCTTGAATGCTGAGCTGGCAGACCAATATAGCGGGGCATCCTTTAATAAAGTATAAATTTGATCTGCTGGAATGCTGACCGGCAGACCAATTAATCGGAGAATCCTTTAATATAGTATAAAATTGCTCTGCTGGAATGCTGAGCTGGCAGACCGATATAGCGGGGCATCCTTTAATATAGTATAAAATTGCTCTCCTGGAATGCTGTGTTGCCAGACCAATATAGCGGGGCATCCTTTAATATAGTATAAAATTGCTCTGCTGGAATGCTGTGCTGGCAGGCCAATAAATCGGTGCATCCTTTAATATAGTATAAAATTGCTCTGCTGGAAAACTGAGCAGGCAGACCAATTTAGCGGGGCATTCATTAATATAGTATAAAATCGCTCTGCTGGAATGCTGAGCTGGCAGACCAATATAGCAGGGCATCCTTTAATATAGTATAAAATTGCTCTGCTTGAATGCTGAGCTGGCAGACCAAAAAAGTGGGGCATTCTTTAATATATTATAAAATTGCTCTGCTGGAATACTGAGCTGGCGGACCAATATAGCAGGGCATCCTTTAAAATAGTGTAAAAATTGCTCTGCTGGAATGCTGAGCTGGCAGACCAATATAGCGGGGCATCCTTTAATATAGTATAAAATTGCTCTCCTGGAATGCTGTGTTGCCAGACCAATATAGCGGGGCATCCTTTAATATAGTATAAAATTGCTCTGCTGGAGTGCTGAGCTGGAAGACCAATAAAGCGGGGCATCCTTTATTATGGCATAAAATTGCTCTGATGGAATGCTGAGCTGGCAGAACAATATAGCAGGGCATCCTTTAATATACTATAAAATTGCTCTGCTTGAATGCTGAGCTGGCAGACCAATCAAGCGGGGCATCCTTTAATATAGTATAAATTTGATCTGCTGGAATGCTGAGCTGGCAGACCAATTAATCGGAGCATCCTTTAATATAGTATAAAATTGCTCTGCTGGAATGCTGAGCTGGCAGACCGATAAAGCGGGGCATCCTTTAATATAGTATAAAATTGCTCTCCTGGAATGCTGTGTTGCCAGACCAATATAGCGGGGCATCCTTTAATATAGTATAAAATTGCTCTGCTGGATTGCTGAGCTGGCAGGCCAATAAATCGGAGCATCCTTTAATATAGTATAAAATTGCTCTGCTGGAAAACTGAGCAGGCAGACCAATTTAGCGGGGCATTCATTGATATAGTTTAAAATCGCTCTGCTGGAATGCTGAGCTGGCAGACCAATATAGCAGGGCATCCTTTTATATAGTATAAAATTGCTCTGCTTGAATGCTGAGCTGGCAGACTAAAATAGCGGGGCATTCTTTAATATATTATGAAATTGCTCTGCTGGAATACTGAGCTGGCGGACCAATATAGCTGGGCATCCTTTAAAATAGTGTAAAAATTGCTCTGCTGGAATGCTGAGCTGGCAGACCAATATAGCAGGGCATCCTTTAATATAGTATAAAATTGCTCTCCTGGAATGCTGTGTTGCCAGACCAATATAGCGGGGCATCCTTTAATATAGTATAAAATTGCTCTGCTGGAGTGCTGAGCTGGAAGACCAATAAAGCGGGGCATCCTTTATTATGGTTTAAAATTGCTCTGCTGGAATGCTGAGCAGGCAGACCAATATAGCAGGGCATCCTTTAATATAGTATAAAATTGCTCTGCTGGAATGCTGAGCAGGCAGACCAATATAGCGGGGCATCCATTAATATAGTATAAAAGCTCTCCTGGAATGCGAAGCAGACATACCAATATAGCAGGGCATCCTTTAATATAGTATAAAATTGCTCTGCTAGAATGCTGAGATGGTAAGGCAGAGCAATATAGCAGGACATTACACAATAACGTGTAAAAATGCCCTGCTGCTGGAATGCTCAGCTAGCTAGCCAATCTAGCAGGGCATTCCTAAATTATGTGTAAAATACTCTCCTGTGATGCTTAACTGGCTAAGCAATCTAGCAGGGTATCTCTAAATGTAGTGCAAGAAATGTTTTGGTGCAATGCTCAGCTGGCAGAGCAATATAGCAGGACATATCAACATATAGTGTAAAAATGCTCTGCTAAGTAATCTACAATGGCATTCCGAAATACAGTGTACATTGTCTGCTGAAATGCCATCTTGCTGGTCAATCTAGGGGGGCATTTCTAAAAAAGGTGTAAAAAATGCTAAGCTGGCTAGGCAATCTAGCAGTCCATTCTAAAATAAAGTGTAAAAATACTCACAGGAATGCTAAGCTAGCAGATCAATCTAGCAGAGCATTTTTAAATAAATTGTTAAGAGTAAAAAGGCTCAACTTGAATGCTCTGCTGGCAGAGAAATACAGCTTAACATTCCAAAATATAGAGTGAAATGTAGTTAAAATGACTAGCTCGGAATTTCAGCAGAGCCTTTTGTGCTTTACTTAAAAATGCCCTACTAGTGTGCTTAGATAGCTAAGCATTCTAGTAGAGCACTTTGCACTAAACATGTATTTAGGAACCCCCTGCTAGACTGCCTAGCCAGCTGAGCATTCCAGCAGAACATTTTACACTACATTTCAGAATGCTCTGTTATATTGCCTACCTAGCTGAGCATTATTTCAAACTATATTTAGGAATGCCCTGTTAGATTGTCTAGCCAGCTGAGTATTCAAACAGAACATTTTTACACTATACATGTATTTAGGAGTGCCCCGCTACATTGCCTAGCCAACTGAGCATTCCAACAGAGCATTTTTACACTATACATGTATTTAGAAGTGCCCCGCTACATTGCCTAGCCAACTGAGCATTCCAACAGAGCATTTTTACACTATACATGTATTTAGGAGTGCCCCGCTACATTGCCTAGCCAACTGAGCATTCCAACAGAGCATTTTTACACTATACATGTATTTAGGAGTGCCCCGCTACATTGCCTAGCCAACTGAGCATTCCAACAGAGCATTTTTACACTATACATGTATTTAGGAGTGCCCCGCTACATTGCCTAGCCAACTGAGCATTCCAACAGAGCATTTTTACACTATACATGTATTTAGGAGTGCCCCGCTACATTGCCTAGCCAACTGAGCATTCCAACAGAGCATTTTTACACTATACATGTATTTAGGAGTGCCCCGCTACATTGCCTAGCCAACTGAGCATTCCAACAGAGCATTTATACACTATATTTAGCAATGCCCTGCTAGATTTCCAAAACAGCTGAGCATTACAACAGATCATTGATTTCCTATATAAATTGAAATGCCTTTTTGCTTAGCTCACTGTTCACTGCTAACTATTCACATCCTTTTTACTTTCGCTTTCGGTATTTAGAGAGTGATACTTTACGGCCTCCATAGTTATAAATCGATATCTGGGGAAGAGTTCGCCTGCTTGCTGCAAACAGAATCATCACCTTTTATCTAACAAAAGATGGAATTAAAATCATATATTCTGATTTGTGTGATAGCTTGTAAGTACAATGTTTACATAATGAATTGTTTTTTCTTAATCATTATTTTGATAGGGAAATATTAACTGTTTACCTGTTTAATTATATGCTGTGTAAATACTGGGTAAAATGTCTGAATGTGTTTCTTTGTTGTGACGCAAACAAGTAACAATTTGCAACATAACTTAAAAGAAACAACATCAATAAAAAAAACACACAAAAAAGCATAAAACCAAAAAAAATGAAAATAAAATAAAAAAAAATAAAAAAAAGGGAAAAGCAAGAAAATGAAGAAACACAATATAGAAAAGATGTTAGATCTACACACGAGAGTTTATAATAATTGTTGTTGCGTGTCTAATATAACATTCTGTGCATACCATTTAACACCGTGTTTAATGTAAATAATTATGCCTATTTTCTTCTGTTGTTAACACAGTTGGTATGGAACTCAAGAAAGAGCGTACTTTGTTAACATTACATTTTGTTATGTTTCATGATAAATTATTTTACATTCAGGCCTACTTTCTTATATTGAATATAACTCTAAAATTTGGGTTCATGATTATCATCCAAATTCTTTAGACGCAAAAAGCAATAACTCACTGTTTTTCCTTTTTTCTTGCACAATTTTTACTGCTTTTACAAACTTTGATGATTTAATTTCAGATTTTATCACTATTGTCTGAGTTCAATTATCACTATAGTCTATTGTATAGGTTCAGTTGTCATTATTGTCTAGGTTTAGTTATCATTATTTTGTTGATTGTCAAGATTTAGTCATTATTGTTTAGGTTTAGTTAACATTATTGTCTAGGTTTAGTTATCATTATTGTCTAGGTTTATTTATCATTATTGTCTAGGTTCAGTTATTATTATTGTCTAGGTTTAGTTATCATTATTGTCTAGGTTCAGTTATCATTATTGTTTAGGTTTGGTTATCATTATTGTGTCTAGGTTTAGTTATCATTATTGTCTAGGTTTGGTTATCATTATTGTCTAGGTTTAGTTATTATTATTGTCTACGTTTGGTTATCATTATTGTCTAGGTTTAGTTATGACTGTTGTCTAGGTTTATTTATCAATATTGTCTGGGTTCAGGTATCATTATTGTCTAGGTTCAGTTATCATTTTTGTTTAGGTTTAGTTAGTAACAAGGATCACAAAGTCATCGCATGAACTTTGCACAAATCAGTCTTTCTATTTGGTCCAGCAAATAGATCGATGATAAGTCTATTAGATTAATTGCCAGGGGTCTACTTAGCACGACTGTAACCTTATATCCCAGTCTAATATCCATAAAATATTCACGAATTTATGGCATTATCGACCTGAACGTTTGGTTAAATGACTATAAAGAAATAAAACGGTGTTTTCATGTATGACCTTTTCCAGTGTTTTCAACATCTCATCAGTAACTGATGTATGGTTCATGCACGTGGACGTTTCTATATAACACTTTAATCAACCTTACATGATTTATTTTTACTTCCAGAGATATTGCTTTTACTTGAAATATTTCTCCCCAATTAGAATATATACATATTCAATCGAAATATTTGGTTACCGTCACCAAGAATTATTTCATTGCTATTTTTCTATTACACCGCGTATTACACTTTGTGTGAAAAATATAATTTGAAATTTTGATTCCATCAGAACTTGCTCTATATACATATTCTGGTGTTTTCCTACATATTGTAAATTGTGTGCTATAGACTGGTACTACATGTACATTCTTCTTCTTCTTGAATTATATACGCTCTACATTAGCCAGTCTGTCTGTTGGAAGCATTGATTTTCCAATATTTAATATCTCTACAACTGACCAAGTTACACTGGTATGCAAATATATGACATTTGTTTGTACTGTCTGAGCTTCTTCAACATCTCAACAGATAGTGTCGGCAAGGAAGCAAATCGTTTAAATCGCCTATGCCAAAAACAGCAGGAGGGAGGGTGGCGGGGGGAGAAAGTGCAATGTTTTAGTTGGTCATTATAGGCCTTTAAAACTGATGAAGATAAATCATTCAGCTTCCAGCGAAATCTTGAATCAAATCATATTTTATATACTCCTAGATAAGCTAGTTTTAAATAATGGTGATACTTTTGACGCCATGGAAAGGCAATGCACGACGAACTCATACTGTTTTATACACAATAATGCACCATGTGTTTCCGGTAATTTTGTGCCGATCTTAAAACTTTTTTATTCATAATATCCGAAAAACTCACTCCTTATCTAGACATACCACAAAGAACGTTATTTCCCATCTGGACATTTTATTATACATGTCATATACACTGCCTTCACAGCAAAATATATAAATTATGTTTTTATTACCTTTTGATATTGGTCCAGAACAATGTAATAATATATTTGTATTGTATTTGTAACATCGGATAATTTGTACTTAAATATTCATTTGACATTACAAAATATGAAATTTGTCCATCGTATTGCAACCAAAATATCCTTATTTAGAAATAAAGAGAATGAAGTAGTCTTTTCCGGTTCAACTAGGACAGACTGTAGAAAACAATATGTGTAAAAAAAGATTTCATCAATTCATGATAATAATAATTGACATGTAATTAGTTTATGAAGGGCTCGTGGGAAATATCAAGCTTCATACAATATAGAATTTATTGTATTGATTGTAATGATAAAACTTGACTGTGACATTTAGAAAGATCCGATAAAACAATTACCTAAATTGTTTGCATGGAACTAACTTAATGGGAAATAGCAGAATAATTATAAAATTGCCTCAACAGCCAGACTCATCGTAACGATTATCTACGATCAAAGAAAATCACAAACGATTAAATAAATTATTAAATAATATATGTATGTGTAATTATATATGTCACTCAGCAATAGAAAATGTGCATTAAATATCGTTGTGAATAAAATGTCACAAGGATATTGCAATTCTGTATAAAATTATGTTTAATGTGTGGATTTACTATTATTATTATTTTTGAGCTTATTGCGTATATTATTCATATAGTTAAACCACTGAAGCATATAACTGCTACATAAAATATAAATATTACCAGGGTTTTACATAATGTTTGTAACTACATTCATTATTTATATTCACCCACGTTTGTTTTTGCAAATAAAATTCCAAGAATTCAAGTACCATTGTTGTCAAAGTGGCGATTAAAAGACAGAGTTTTAACAAAGAAATAAATTCATGTTCTTTTACAAAAACTATAATTTAGCTGTATGATTAATTTGAGTGTAAAAAAAGAGTCAATCAACACGTCATAAAAATCCATAATAAGCTCTCTTCAAGTACGTTATTATATAAAATAATCTTAAATTTTGAAACAACAAAATCTTCCAAGTCATGGGTATGAATTCGTGCTTACATATTGTTAAAATATATCTGGTAAAATCTGCATGTTCATCATTACATTAAACTATTGTATACAACACAATGTAACACAAGTAACATTCCTCTCGTATATTTCTATCTGACGTACATTTGTCAGACGCCGTTTAGCAATTTTTACTTGGTTATGATGAATTGCAGGATGTCTGGGCATCGCATAAAAATATCAGTATTTTTACGGACAAAAACAGATTCTAAATGGCAGACATTTTGTCAAGAACCGATCGATTACCAACATTTCCATAATAATGATTTTGCCAAATTAGTTTCAAGCATGTTTGGCAAGATTTACCATATCGTGAACAATACTGGTGTATCATATAAAATGCCCCCAAGTTATTGCCAAGATTTCTACACTTTGTACAAAAAAGACTTTGTATTTAGTTCATTTTCTGACAACTTAAAGGGATTTGTGGATTCAACAATATGATTATACATGTACATTATGACATCATCTAAGTTCTGACTTAATGTATTCAGTTGAATTATCATCATAACAAATTGATATACATATTCTCCACAGCACAATATGTTTGAACTGTTGAACATGAAAAATTACCAATTCAATAATAAAACCAATAAAACAATTAATATCTAAAGCTCTATATGAGTCATTCAAGGTCTTTCATGCTTTACATATTGATTGTTCAAAGCCATACTGCCAGTTGTTCTGCAAATATTTTATCCATAGATTGTGTAACACATGGAGAGAGAGGTTTGGTTTAGTGCCAATAGAAATCAAAGCACTGAAAGGTCTTTTATTGGCAAACTTCGAATAGTTTATGCAAGTACATTATAAAATAAATTAGTACGCAATAAGCTTATAACTCCTGGTGTAAATCGCGGGCAGACATTGCGTTACAAATTCTAAGGTATAACAAAAGATAAAAGAAAAAGTCATTACGTATATTGGTTATAAAAGTGATTGGAAAGTTGCATAAATATTTCAAAATTCATTCACCAATCGTTCTAAACAAACGTGAATTCTTTAAATTAATTTCAAATTTAAACAACTGAAAATGACAATTTAATGATCAACGCTATTTTATTTATTTTTAATCTATTTTTAATTTTTTAATCATCTGAAAAACGATGCATTACCAAAGAAATGTTTTCGCAAGTAAATTGAGTACAAAAAGTGTAAGCATATATTAACTATAATATAATATGAAAGATCAACTGATTTGGCTGATTTGGAACGCCTTTGTGCGTCGTGTTGGCGCTAGCGACAAGGCAACGCGCAATATACCAAATCAGCCACCATAATCAACTGAACATTGCACAATGCAATACAACTTTTACTTTGACAGAAACAGATAAGATAAAGGTCGTGTCAGTTGTGGAGATTATGTGGTCCATGTTGCTATGAGCTATATTGATCACCTGCATATCTCATATAAGTGAGTCAAGTGAGAAGAAACAGATTTCCCACAGTGGTGATAGACACCACTCTACCAATGATTTTATACGAACAAAGCTCACTATATAATGTTAGTAGTGGATATCGATTGTAGGAAACATCTGTTTTAGATTCATATAAATGTTAATATTGAAATATTGACATATATATCACTGTATGATGCTAGTTTACATATAACCTAACTAGACATACAGTGGCATGTATTCGGTAATATAATTATTGTTTTTTTAGTTCGACTTATCGAGAAAGAAGAATAATTCGAGGTAGTGTAACAGTCCAGTCAGTTCCAGTTGCCGTCCGAAAACCTTTTATTATTTCTTAATGGATTATTTTGCGCTTGTAAAAAATGATCTCTATTATATTCTTAAAAGTAAAATCGTTTACAACGCTTTTGTTTGATTTGTATTTGTGTCTATTGATAAATATTTTTTAACTTGTGAGCGCTACAATATAGAAGGCGACACATTCATCGTTCCCATACAATATAGAAGGCTTCGTTCCCATATCATCGTTCATATTCTAAGGTTTAATGATTCATTAAAAAACGACTTAATATTTGATAATGTATTCAAAAACTTCTTCGAGTATAGTGAACTAAATAATGCAATATTTTTTTACTCATATGACATTTGTAAATTTCATGAACAAGACTTGAGAATGATTCAAGCCTAGTTTTTGTTTAAATCACAACTGGATGTAAATAAATTTGTTAAACTAACTTATCATTTTAGTCTATATAAACAATATCTGAGTTAATAACTGAGGTTACGCCAAACTTAATTTAAGATATTTTTATATACATTATCTCAAATTCGCTCAAAAAACTGTCACTTATTTCAACTTGCCGGCCACAAACTAACATACAAAATATCTATGCTATACGCTAAAACAAAACCATACCAGCCTCTACACGTGGCATTTAAACGAAGCGTTGCGCATTTAACTTTTATGACTCAGCGTCTCAAGAGCGTTCACTTGTATGAGACGACATGTATTAGAGACTAAAGGTTCAGCTAGATGATACTTTCATAACACTTAAACTTAAGACTTTCACAACAATTAAACTTAAGACTTTCACAACACTTAAACTTCAAGACTTACATCAGAAAACCACTTCAAGCTTATTTAAAAGCGTCCTTGGATGAACGTACAAATAATGTCATATTTAATTGATGCGTCATCTGCGTCAGTTTTCGCGGCGACATCTGCAGGCCTATGCAATTATTATAAAGTGCTTTTTTCCTTTTTTCTCCATTCTAGATATGCATATTTAAAGGCACATTATGCCTCAGAAATCCTTTTTTTTAAATTCTTTAGAAATGTAAAACACATGTTTAATAATGTTTTAATAATGGATTTAGAACATGTAGGATATTTAACAGCTGAAGAAAGTAGTGCTGAATGTGCAGTAATGTGTTGTAAAGGTAGCAAAATGTAAATAAATAGTATTTTGACTTCCATACAAAATACTAAATCATTATAATTATACCAATTGCCAGCAAAGCAAAAGATATAAAGATAGTTCATTTATATGGCAGATAAGTATTTTTGTGAAACTTGTAACAAGACACCAAATATTTAAAATTTTGAGAAATAAAAATTATAGCATTTCTGACGCATAATGTGCCTTTAAGTATTATTCTCCAATACTGGAGAGCAAAACAAACCTACAGCATAATATTCCGACTAAGTTGTAATACCTGTAACATAATTTGCTCAACATCTGAGGTGTTTAATGAGTCATAGGTTTTAGTAACAGTATAGTTTTACAGTATGGTGGTAACAGTTTTAGTATGGTGGCTGATTTGTGCCATGTGGCGCCGCTGAAAAAAGAAACGAAAATAGGACAAAGTTGCGATTTTGTCGTACTTGCGTTTCGCGAGGCGAAAGGAAAAGTCACAAAGATATGACAAAGTGGTGACTTTTCCTGTTTTCACCTAGCGCCCCTCGGAGAGAAAATATACCCACGAAGTGACTTTGTCATAGTATGGTGGCTGATTTAGTACACTATGCGCTTTGTGTTGTCGTTAGCGACAACACAACCTATATCGTTATCGCATATAAGCAAAAGGCGCGTTGTCGCACTATCGTCTTGTCGTTCTGTCGCTAGCGAAGCACGCCAAACAACGCGTTGTCGTGTTGCGCGCTCTCGCGATGTCGCCCTGCCGCATGGCTTATATATATATATATATATGAAAAAAGCCAATCCTTCGATTTGAGCCTAGAGATAATGTGACATCGCGACAACACGCGTGCTGTCGCTAACCTCATCACAAAATGTTCCAAATCAGTTTCGCCTTGCGCCCCGCGGAGCGAAAATACGACATGGCACAAATCAGCTGATATACCATACTGGTGGCTGATTTGTGCCATGTCGTATTTTCGTCCGAAAAAGCATCACAAAAAAAGCAACAACACGAAAACACCACCACCAATAACAAAAACATCAAAAACAACAACAAAAATAAAACAAAAACAAACAAACAAAAAACGAAAATATGACAAAGTGACTCATAATGCATATTTCTAATTAAAATCTAATTAGTTCTCAGCTTGATCGAGATTTGTTTACGTTGTTTTCGAATGCGTTTGTAACCACTAAATAACATCGCTTTAATGAACTTTTTAAATACTTTCTTCCTTAACATCTGATGCGTGTATATCAGATGAGTAACCTTGAAAAGATTTATAAATACGTTCACCTGTAACAAGTATGTATTAATGACCAGGTGGTATTTCTTTATGCCCCCTGACTTTGCTCGTACAAACAGCTGAGCGGGAATAAAGTTTAAATTTAAATTAAGTACATGATAGTTTAATAGATTTAGTATTTCTTTATAATAGGGGCTATTTGATATCTATGATAATCAACCATGATAATGTTGTTATATAAGGAACATGATGGAGCACGAACATACGGCGACAGTTTTGACAGGCAAATACTAGCTTAAGTGTTACAGACAAAAATATTGACTGTAATAAGACGAAGTGAGCTATACATCTGTTACTTCACTCCTTGAAGGGCGTTTCTAAGCACTCCATTCTTTATTCGAGCCAAGTCTAACAAAGCTTGTCCGTAACAGAAATACATCTATAAACAGTCAACTGTCTGACTATGCTGGCCTTAGAAATACATCTATAAACAGTCAACTGTCTGACTATGCCGGCCTTAGAAATACATCTATAAACATTCAACTGTCTGACTATTCCGGCCTTAAAAATACATCTAAAACATTCAACTGTCTGACTATGCCGTCCTTAGAAATACATCTGTAAACAGTCAACTGTCTGACTATTCCGGCCTTAGAAATACATCTATAAACAGTCAACTGTCTGACTATGCCGGCCTTAGAAATACATCTATAAACATTCAACTGTCTGACTATGCCGGCCTTAGAAATACATCTATAAACAGTCAACTGTCTGACTATGCTGGCCTTAGAAATACATCTATGAACAGTCAACTGTCTGACTATGCCGGCCGTAGAAATACATCTATAAACAGTCAACTGTCTGACTATGCCGGCCTTAGAAATACATCTATAAACAGTCAACTGTCTGACTCTGCCGGTCTTAGAAATACATCTATAAACAGTCAACTGTCTGACTATGCCGGTCTTAGAAATACATCTATAAACAGTCAACTGTCTGACTATGCCGGCCTTAGAAATACATCTATAAACAGTCAACTGTCTGACTATGCCGGCCTTAGAAATACATCTATAAACAGTCAACTGTCTGACTATGCCGGCCTTAGAAATACATCTATAAACATTCAACTGTCTGACTATGCTGGCCTTAGAAATACATCTTTAAACAGTCAACTGTCTGACTATGCCGGCCTTAGAAATACATCTATAAACATTCAACTGTCTGACTATGCCGGCCTTAGAAATACATCTATAAACAGTCAACTGTCTGACTATGTCGGCCTTAGAAATACATCTGTAAACATTCAACTGTCTGACTATGTCGGCCTTAGAAATACATCTGTAAACAGTCAACTGTCTGACTATGCCGGCCTTAGAAATACATCTATAAACATTCAACTGTCTGACTATGTCGGCCTTAGAAATACATCTAAAACATTCAACTGTCTGACTATGTCGGCCTTAGAAATACATCTGTAAACATTCAACTGTCTGACTATGCCGGCCTTAGAAATACATCTATAAACAGTCAACTGTCTGACTATGCCGGCCTTAGAAATACATCTGTAAACATTCAACTGTCTGACTATGTCGGCCTTAGAAATACATCTATAAACATTCAACTGTCTGACTATGCCGGCCTTAGAAATACATCTATAAACAGTCAACTGTCTGACTATGCCGGCCTTAGAAATACATCTGTAAACAGTCAACTGTCTGACTATGTCGGCCTTAGAAATACATCTTTAAACATTCAACTGTCTGACTATGTCGGCCTTAGAAATACATCTGTAAACAGTCAACGGTCTGACTATGCTGGCCTTAGAAATACATCTATAAACAGTCAACTATCTGACTATGCCGGCCTTAGAAATACATCTGTAAACAGTCAACTGTCTGACTATGTCGGCCTTAGAAATACATCTTTAAACATTCAACTGTCTGACTATGTCGGCCTTAGAAATACATCTGTAAACAGTCATCGGTCTGACTATGCTGGCCTTAGAAATACATCTATAAACAGTCAACTATCTGACTATGCTGGCCTAAGAAAAACATCTATAAACAGTCATTTTTCTGACTAGTATGGTCCTAGTACAGTCACTTTTCTGACTACTCTGGTCTTAGAAACACATCCATTTCGAGTCTCCTTTCTGAGTACTCTGGTCTTAGAAACACATCTATTTCCAGTCACTTTCACTTTTCTGACATATCTGGCCTAAGAAATAAATCTGTTAACAGTCACATCTGTAAAATCTTCAAGTATATCAGAATTTGAGACTAACAGTGGTTTCTTACTGAAATTGGTGAATGCCTTTGTCGAAAGTTACCAAAGTTATCATATCTGTATTTGAATTTTTTAATCTCTATATTTGGTGTAAGACACACAAAAGTGTATGTATTCACAGATAACATATAAATACTGAATAAACTGATCTTACACTGTTAACTTCTTTTATTAAAATTCTTATATATAGATAATAACCTTTTAAAATATTATTATGTCTCACAAATCAAAATTTTTAGAGTTTGATATTTTACGAGATATTAAATGAATTTAATATACTACCATATTTCCGTGTATCAACTGTAAGACAAATGTTTATTTATTTCAGATGTAGCAGTTGTACATAACGCCGAAGCTGGTTGCAAAGATGATTTAATGGCGGCAAACAAGGCTTGTTTTGATAGTTACAATACGTATCTTGCAAACCTTGGCCAAAGCGGGGCAGATTCTTCACAAATCATGGTGAAACTATGCACGTACGAAATCAATTTACATCTGTCGTATAGATTAATTGAATGATTGGGTTAAATGTACACAACTTATGTTATATGTTTTGTTTGTTTTCAGATGTTTTGACAAATTCATAATAATAATTATCATAGTGCTTATGATAGTGCCGTTTGACAGGGATCTACATAAAATAACATTTTAAGAAATGTACAAACGGCAACCATCATGACATAAATCATCTAGCAATCACATTTAGATAATTAAGAAATACAAAAACACCATAATGACACAATCATATCATAAGATATTTCATTTAAAAAGTTCAAAAGTTTCAAACAAGTATTTCCTTTGTAAAATAATTCATAACTAATTCATGACTTTTCAGAGACGAGGGAAAAGCAGCCTGGAGTTGTCTAAAACCTCTTCTCGACAAATGTCAGGAGCTGAAAGGTGATGCCAGATTTCAGGTGTTTTCTATACTTGAAACAAGTGGTGGATGTGACGTAATGAATCCCTCTGGTGAGTACTTTGTTTTTATATGCAATCTAATTGCGGTCATTTTTTAAAAAATATT